>NW_020884929.1:1526050-1690159 GCF_003945725.1 Corapipo altera
CACCCCACAGCTCCTGGAGCCCCTCACCAGCCCAGCCTGGCAGGGACAGTGGGAACAGTGCCCTTCACCCTGCCCTGGAGCCCCAGAGTGACCAGAGGCTCCGAGGCTCTGCCTGGGGGAGGCCACAGGGCCCAGAGCAGATCAAACCCAAGGCTGTGCTCCCCACACGGTCCGGGCCCTCCCATACCGACACCTGAGAGCTGCTCTGCCACAGGGATCTCTTGGTAACTGTATAGTCTGTCTCCCTCTCTTTCTCCTTCTCTCTTCTTGTTCCCTCTTCTTCTCTTTCCTTGCTCCTTTCTTGATGCTCTGGGTAGCTTAAAGCTGGGGGGATTGGGTTTTGATTTAAGGGTTGTGGATCAGTATGTGATGGGTCCGCACTGTGGTGGAATGTTTTGCCTGGATTGTCTGGTGCCCTTTTGAACTTTTGCCAGGTTCCCTTTTTTTCCCTCCTCTAAATTATCAGTACAGGTGCTTCTTGGGAACAAATGTGTGGGTTATTCTCTTGGCACTATCTCAAGGTATTAAAGAACCCTATATATATACTTAAAAAAGTAAAACTCCTGGCTGAGCCCCCTGAGCTTGTGGCTCCAGGGCTGGGATGTTACACTTGGTCACCTTAAGGGTTTTTTGAGCCTCTGCTCCTGGGTCGTTGAAAAAAATATTTGTAACAGAAAGCATTTTTATATAATGGTCCTGATTTGTACTGCATCAGTAAGAAGGACCTTTGTCCTACAGATTCATTTCATATGCTGCAACAGCTCCAGCTCTGGTAACACATTTGGAGTGTGAAAGCACTCTCAAGGGACTGGAAAGGTTGCTAAGAGCATTGATAGAATTACCACTGTGAAAATTATCATCCTGCAAGTATCATAAGTTCATATGGGTGCCACAGTAGACAAAGTTAGCTCTTTAGTTTTGTTACAAAAATCCCTTTCTTGTGCCCTTAAATCAGGCACAAGAAGATTTGTCAGCTAGAGGAATTTCATATAACATCTGTTAACACTGAAGCAGAGATGTAGGTTTTTCTGTGTGCATCAACGATAAAGGTTTACCAGAAACAATCAGAAGTTTTGCAACTGCATTTTCACATTTAAATCTTAATTTTAATCTACCAAAGTTACTATACACAACAGGAGTTTTTCAGTGGCAGCAGATTCCGGATTTGATGTTAGTCACTTGGGGTCAAGTTCTGTGGTTTTTCATTAAGCCTTGTTAGCAAGTTGTTCCACTGGGGTTAAAAAGAAGTAACATGATTTTTAGAAGTGCTCTTTTTTGCAACATGTACACTCAGCAAATTGGAATCTTGTCCTAGAGGATTACTGTATTTAAATATCACTTATGCATATCTAACTGCAAACAAAAAAGAGAATTATACCTTTTCATTGATTAGAAAGTCTATCCATGTATTTTATGCACCATAAAAAAAACCACACGAGGAGTTGAAGACTTAGTCATCCCAGCTTCCCCTTCATTGATTTGCAAATAGATGGTAGATAAAGAGAATCAGAGAAACCTGTGGCTGATAAAGAGGGCTGTAGCAGATAACTGTAAGTATAAAAAAACCAAACAAACACTCAAGAGAAACAAAAAACTCTGGAAAATAATCTGGAATTTTCACTTTTCAGTTGTCTAAAACTGATGAGGTTCTTCAGGCGATGTTGAAATATGATCTGTCTGTGCCTTGGGATGTGTTGGGGAGCTCCGGTGATATTGGTGGAATTTGCCCCATTAGCACTGTCAGAGCCCATGACTTTGAGTGCATCAAAGGGGGAGGATCTGGACTGCAGTGAGGACAGGCACCAGTGGCTTTAAGGCTATGAAGTACAAAGAGTCTTCTGCTGTACCCTCCTGTCGTGTCACGTCCAGTTGCTTGTTCCAAGGCAGGATAGTAGGTCAGAGCTGCAGGGAGCTATTCAATCAGCTTGTCCTTGTAGGAGGTCCTGGAAGTGGAGGGAGACAAATGTGCAGCTGAGGCAGCCACACAGGAGAGCTGAATACAAGGGGCAGCAAAGTCAGACTGCTTTTGTAGCCATTTAACGCTGCAAAAAGCCTTGCCCCGAGCCTGCCTGCTTGTAATTGCTCGAGAAATGGGAAACACATTGTGCTCTCTGCTTTCTCATTTCTAGCAGTATATTATCTGCTCGCTCTTCTGTGCATCCTGGAGGAGTAATTTTGGAACATGCTACGTTGAAACCAATAAAATGCGTACTTTTATTTTTATTTCTTTCCTTATGTTCATTGGAGTCGTCACACTGGCCTTAGGTCTGGTGAATGCTGGTTGGTGCCTTTTACTGGAAGAAAGACCTGTGCTGAAATTGCAAAGAAGCATCCACTGTTTCTTTTTCCTCATTCAAGATGGACATATGTGTCGTTGTGTTTGGATTGTGCTAAAGGGGTAGTGTGGCACTGGAACTGCTGGGCAGGGAAGCCTTTCTGTGGTCAAAATACAAAAGGAGGCCAAAGGATAAATGCCTGACTGCTGTAGACCAGTCCAAACAAGATACCAAATGTCTGCTTGCCTCAGGCTATGGATTGAGTATGTCTCTGAGCCCATTTATGCCTCACTTTTGCCAAAGGGAGCATTCCCAGCACTGCATTGTTTCTGTCTTCACACACACAGACACATGCAGTCCCCTCAATTACTGTGCACTTGCTCTGGGCACTTCCATTACATGAGCTTTGCCACTTAGCACACCCCCTTGGGAGCCTGACAGCTCACTAACCTGGCAGGAAGCTAAAATAATGTGTGTGTAAATAATTTTCCTGGGCCTTTTTTCCTGCAGGCTTAGCAAATTGAACCAACTCAGCGAGGAATCTGACAAACTCCAAAGCTGGTGCAAGGGGAAAGGAGGAGGGATATATGGAGCAGGATGGGATCATATGGCACAGGGGAAAGGAGCAAAAGAAAAGAAGGCAGAATATCAGAGGAGGGAGGGGAATGGAAGTACGTCCTTGGTGGGAGCTGTTTTGCCAGCCTTTCAGAATGGTTATTGAGCAGTACCTGTACCTGTTGACAAAAGCTGTTGGTGAGCCAAGGGCCATGACTACTTTGAGGAATAAGAGGCACCTCTTCCTGTCACAGTGTATCTACCCTTGAGTTTTATATTTTTAGAAGAATGAATTTCTGAAGATAAATCCTCAGCCAAGTGCAAATGCACTTGACTCCAGTGAGCTCAGACAAAGCTGACTTGTGAAGTTTGATCCTTGGGTGAAATGATGTGTTGTGGCTGAGCCCGTTGCATTGTTCACTACCACTGAAAGGAGCACTTTTGTTCCCAGTCCACAGGCCTACTCCTTTCCTTGTGCTGGCCCTGGTGGCTGTTGTACTCTGCTGAGCCACTTGGGCTGGCTGGAATTGGAAAACCCAAATCCCAGCACTGCTCCCAGTGCTCTGTCAGCTGTGGAACCAGTATCAAAGGGAGTATGTCAGTTAACAGCAGTCTGGTTCAGTTCGGGAACACTGGGTCAGAATCACTTTAAAGACACAGCTGCTTCTATATTTTATTAGATATCTGAGAATTTAGTTTCATAAAATGTTTTTGGTGATGTTGAGTTCTGGGGTAGAAATAAACTCGTTTAGTGTGTAAGTATTCTTGCACAGACAGCTTCTTTAATATCAAAGCTCTCTGTGCCTTTAACATGAAGGCTTCTGATCAGAAGATCTTAACTTAAAATGGTTCACTCGAGGTCTTTGTCATATTTAGTAAGGATTAAATAACATTTTTCCAGTTACATATGATAGAACTGCATAATGAGACCTAATGATACAGTCAACAGAAAGTAATTTAATTTCTGCTACATTATGCTGTACAATAAAGTTTAGAATTCACGGAGCTCCTATCAGTTTGATTCAAGCTCACTTCATTCTCTAAATGAAGCTTCTTACGTATTGGAAGTGGAAACTGAGAACTGGGGTCCGTTGACTGTTTCCTAATGATTGTATAAAACCATTACTTGAGTCAGTTATTGTTATTACATTAATCAGGCTTGAATTCAAAAAGTGAAACAACCTCCAAGAACACACAAACAAATCAAAACGCTCCAGGGGTATTTGGGAGAATTACAGGACAACTGGATGTCTTGCTATAACTGTGATAAAAAGAGTCTTTCACTACATTTAGGCAAACCCTGCCGAACATGTCTTGGTTTGCCATCCAATTTAGGATTTATTTATTTTATTATTTTTATTTGTTGTCTGTGAAAGTTTCCTTCAGCAGAAGAAATGAGTGAGTAGCTCCTGCTGGTGTAAAGACTTGTGGCTCTTGCTGCTTGACTACTCAGCCAGTGTGCTGCTGCTCTGCTGCAGTTTTAACCATGGGACTTACTATGTAAAATAATTTAGTGGGATTAACAATGTATTTTTGAGTTAATATCTGGACAGTGGGCAACATATACACTTTGCTGTCTTTTTAGGGACTGAGAAAGCACATTGAAAGGTCAGCTGCTGTGGGTAGGAGAGATAGAATGTGTGATACTTGAAGGGTGGGCATTCAGGTTAGCAGTACAAATATTTGTTTAATCCATTTCTTTAAAACAATATTGGAATTCTCTGAGAACCCTATCACAAATCTAGGAACTGCAGGTGATGATATAGAATAATCAGTATCATTCTCTGGATAACTTATGCATCCTTGAGAGGGTAAATCATCCACTGTGTGGGGCTTTTTCACCTACTGATAATCAGACTTCCAAAAAATCGATATGTACTTGGTTGGAGAAGGAATGCAGGGTTTGCAGCAAAGCCCTGCAGGCTGTATTTCTTCCCATAATGAAAGTATCAAAGGGGCAGTGCCATCTCTCTCAGTTCACTAATATTCTTTCTAGGTGTTGTAAACATTATGCTAGTGACAGTTATTCTGTGGGAAAAGGATTTGATGATGCTTTTATTTACCTCTCAGCCTTGAAAAATAATATTTCTGTCTGCAAAAGGATCCTGTGCTGTGTGTACATGCATGTGTGTCCACATACTTATGTGACTTCAAGCTGTGTGCAGTCAGACTCCAAGTGCATTAATTTACACTTATAGAAGTGTGAAGTGGGTATCATCTTTTTCTGACAAAACCTCAGTTCATCTCAGTTTGTCATTCTTCCCTTGATAAAAATGCTACTCCTCTTCAGACCATCACAAAAAAGGTTTTCTTAAACTCTTAAACAGCAGATAATCAGAGAAGTGAAGCTCCCATAGTCCAGGTGCCTCAGCCATATGTGTGGAAAGGTTCATTCACAAAGGCTTTAACTTTCGGGTGTCGGCTGCTGGAATGAGCCTCCAGGCACTGAGGAAGGGTTTGATCTGATGATTTGAACGGTCCCAGTTTGAAGAGGCTTTTCTTCCTTATGTTTCAGACTTCAGCATCTGCTAAAGCCTCTGTTGTTAGAGATGGGCCCGAGAGTTACAGTCCAGGCTGCCTTGCTGCTCTGAGATTAACAGGTAGAGGTGGCTGGGCTGCAATCTCTCTCTGCTTCCTGCTCTTGAAAGTCAGCTCAGACGGTGGAGAACAACTTGCTGCCCATTGACATGAAAGAATTCAGCCAGAACTCAGTACTAATAAATCAGATTTATGAGCAAGAGTTCCCTCTGTCAGCAGATACCCAGAGTGCTTTTCCAGCATCATCATTTTTTGTCTCCCAGAAAGCTGCAGTAACTTGAGTAAAATGTGGTTCATGATCCCTGGTGCCAAAGGCCTGGGGTTCAGGAACTGTCCTCTGCCATGAGAAGTGACCTGGCTGTCTCTTGGGTCTGCACCTCCCCTGAGCAAAGGGCAGGGAGGAAGCACTGCAACAAGCTGAAAAAAATTGAGAATTAAGTACTTTAAACGGAGAAAATCGATCATTAGTGATCTACATTAAAAAAGCCAGATTGGTACTGGACAAACATATTGTCATGCTCTTGCTCATCTTTTTTATTGTTTCAATCACTGTATAATTTTCTGTTAGGCCAGAAATAGATGAGGAGTTTAATGGTGTGGACAGTTGTGATTTCATGACAGTATAAGCCACTGTTCTTATTACCTTTAATGACTTTGTAAATTAAGTGATTAAATTGTTCAGTCGATTTAGGCTTGGTGTATAAAAAGCCTATTTTAACCTGAAATTATAATTGAATGTATATAATTTGTCTTTCATGTCTTTCATATAAGAACTTAATGTTATTTGTTACCTGTTATTTTCCCAGTAAAATGAGTGTAATTAAGAAGTTATTAAATAGCTGAAACATGTTTTTTATTCCATTTTACTTTTAATTCCTCACAGAACTCTATATTATCTGTTAAGGGAATTGCTCCCAAAACATTAGCATTTATCATACTGGAAACCCCCTTTTAATTGATTTTTCAAGTGGCCAGTGGCCAGCTTGTGTTTTTAATGCTCTTAGAAATGCTAATGCCTGCATGCCAGGGAAGTAGCTAAAGAAGATAGACTTAGATGACAGAAATCCTGGAGTTTTTCAGTTTAAAGTGGTTTATCAGTGACAGTATTTAAATGGGGCTTTTTTACACACAGGGATTCCTTTTTTCTGAAAAGAAAACAAATGAAAATTTTATGTAGTTAAAAACACCACCATGAAATCTTGCCTATGTAATGAGGAATAAAGAAAAATGTATCTATCTCCCTTTAGGTTAGATGAAACATTACTAATTATTTTAATTAACGAGTTAGTTACCCAGTTCCAATTGGAAGGTGCTGTAGAAATACAAACTATTATCACTGGTTGTTTTGGTACAAAAGTACCAATTAATATTTCCTACATCCAGGGCTAATTACTTCAAACGTATATTTAATTAAAGGAAACAACCCTGCAATTTGTCAGTAGAGATTCTTTTCACTGCACACAATGGGGAATGTGCAGGTTCAGGCCAAAAATAGTGTTCTAGGCTTTAAGGTTTGTGGTATTTTTCATTTCACTTGTATGTTTTTAATCACTGGTTGACCACAGTTATAGTTCACCTAAATGACATAACATTCCCTCTTCTTCTTCCAGAGCAGGAATATAACCAAAAAAAGAGGAAAAAAGGGTTCTTGGTTCCTTTTAGGATGTTTGTTGCAGTACTTCATCAGGAGGAAGCTCTAATGTGGAGTAAGGAGCTATTAAAACCTAAATTCATGACTCAATTTCCATGATTATGCTAAAGGAAATGAAATTGTCAACTGTAATTACCTTTACATTTTGAACATAAGAATGATTTTGCATGAGCAGAACATTGGAATGTCTTTTCTTTAGGTATAATTAATACAATTAGAAGAACGAGGGAGGCAGAGGTACGTGGACTTTCTAAGAGAGAATGCAAAATACAAAATGAGATGTATGAGGGACTCCTGGAAAAAATATAGTTATCTCAGAGTGATTGGTTTGGATGTTGTGAAAATGAGAGAATTTCTCACATGGCTTTAAGAGAAGGTCCATATCTGGGACACCGTTTCAGGAAAGTGTGAATCATCATCTCTAAAGGTTTGAAAGACTTTGGAATAGGAGCTTTTGGCCTCTAACACACCTCTTATCCTTTCGTGGAGCTGAGAGAGACCTGGCCCATAGAAAACAGGGATTATGGGTGAGGGTGAGGAATGACTCTTTCTTCTCACAAAGGATTATCATTCAAGAGTTGTCAAAATCTCAGTTGTTCTTTAAACTCTGTGTAATAACGGCAGCCAAAACTCTGAGTAAAGGAATAAAGAGCAAATAGGTAATTGAAGATAAATTCCTTGCCTCGAGCTAGATCTTTCTGAAAGAATCTTATACTTTATTGTGAACTTTAGCTTTTCCTTCTGCCCCTGAACATCTCATTTACTGTTAGAGCTGCCTAATTGGGCAGCATGAGAACAGTTGCTTCTCTAGGCCAGCCGCTTTTTCATATTTAAATCTTTTTTTATTTTGTGTTCCACCTTATCATTGCTTTTATGTGTGATTTTATATAGATTACAGTAATTACAGAGGAACACTGAACCAGATCTCCCGCAGGTTGGAGATACAAGGTCCTGAAAACATCTCCTTGTGATGTGTTTCTCAGCAGGATCCATTTCATCATTATGAAATTATTGCAGGAAACCAGAGCTTTTTGCCTGTAACTGCAGACAATAATGTGTGATGAACACTCTGATAAAAGAACAGCAGAGAGATAAGGCTGGTGAAGGGAAATCTGCAGCTGTGAAAAACAAAAGTAGTAGCCCAGTAAATAGGAAAATATCTGGGAGCTTTCAGTATTTTGGTTAGAAGAATAACTTGCTCTGTGACAAATACAAGGAAAGAATCAGATTAAACCCAAGAACATCTGAGTGTTTGTGGTGCCAGAAGGTGCATAGGGGGGATTTGAAGGATACTTCATCTTCATGTCAGCAACTTTGCTTTATGTAATGAAAAATCACACCATTTTGGAAGCAGACAAAATAGGAAGGGGACACAGGTGCAGTTTAGTTTGAGATGTAAAAGCTATGGAAGGGACATTTAGATAGGAGGGAAAGGAAAACAAGCTTTTATCCGAGAAGATTTTTTCCTTATCTAGAATAGCCCTATGTCAGAAGGGGTTTTTCTTCAAAATTCATGCTTCAGGTTTGCCTTTAATCTGATGTCAGTAGTGTGCTTTGAGTTGCTCTTTATCCATGTCATAGGCAAACATTTACTTGTTGCTCTTTTCCCTGCAAAGCAGAATCTGATTTAAAATCAGTTATGATTTTTTTAACACAACAAAAAGCAGATTTTTAAAATAACAAATGAACTTTCAGGACCGTACAAGTTTTTGGATGGTCAGAGAGGTGGGGTTTCCTTCTCCTGTCTAATAAGATGTGTGACCTGTTTCTTAACCTGCCATTTTAGACTTCACCTGGAAAATCAGAATGAATTCTCCCAATTTCCTTTTGTAGGCACTTTACAGTTCACATCTTGAATGTCTCCATCAGTCTTTTGACCATCCCTGCTACTGTATTTTGACATATATCTTTTAAGGTTTTGGTGTGTGTTTTGGGTGAAGTCTGTATTTGTTAAAAGGTGACCTCTGGATTGGATTGTTTGGCTGACTTCAGGGCTAATAAGCTGAAGGATGAGGTGTCTGATGAATCCTGTGTACAGAAATAATGATAGATGAGTTATTTGGAATTCTACAGACACAGCATGGCCAGGTATGAGGAGTCCCTGGAACTGCACCGATCTTACAGTGGGAAGCTTTATTGATTACACAGAGACAGGGCACATTTTAATAATTTTTAGAACAGTGTACTGCCTGAGGTACTAAAATCCATTAAAGGAGGATTATAAACTTTGTTTTAAACTGTATCCTAAATTGTTTCTTGATGTACAGTCAACAGCAGCTCTGTGAGATCAATCACAGTTACTAAGGCATATTAAAATCAACTTGTTTAATTTTAATTGCTCGTATGCCTGACCCTCTGTGAGGCAGCTGTTCATAAAGCTAAATTGCTTTTCTCCCAGACAGGAGTTTCATTTCACTTCATGGTAGATTTTTGCCTTTTACACTTAACCAACATTTTGCTTTCCTTTCCCCCTCCTTCTGTCTGGCCCACGATTCTCATTTCTCTCCAGACAATTTTCTCTCTGTTTTGCCTTCTATCCTCATTAGCAGGAGCTGCAGCCTTGCCAATGAGTCAACTTTAATAAAGTAGGTGGATGGTTTGAATTATGAGTTGATGTAAAGTTACAGACCTGGAGTTCTTTTTGGTAATCTCTGTTAACCTGTGATACGTGAGCAATTTTGCTTACAGGCTCCTGATCAGATCAGCAAAACTGCTGAACTGATGGATGTACCATGAGCAGGTACATTTATTTTAAACTTATATTGGGTTTTCTGTTTAGCTATGTGCATTTCAGCTCGGTTTTTTTTCCTTAGGGGAATTCTATAAAGCCATTTACTAATTTCTTTCATTTGTGGTTTTGCATTTTCTGTCATTCTGTGTTTTGATGGGAAAAGATCCCTGTTCAGTTCGTACCAACTTATTTCCTTGCTCCAGTATCTGAAGTTAATCATAGACTTTAGGAAATTAGTAACACCTGAGTCTTCATCTCACACATAATGTATTAAACATGGCTGTTGTCCTAATCTTCTTTCAGTAGAATGGACTTATAAATACCTGCTTGCTGCCCAGCGTGGACACAAGATGCTGCTCTATTCTGAAGAGCATTGGATGCTTTCCCATTTCCAGTCAATTTGAGGATTTTCTGTGTCCTTCAAGAGGCAATTTAAGCTTCCATTTCTGGTCAATACTGATAGTAAATGCAGGGAGATAAGAATAAAATTACTGATTTTCATTTATTGAAAGGCAGCACTTCTCTGAACAAGAGACGGGTGAGCAAAACCAGAACAGTGGATCTTCTGGAGAAAACAGCAATGGTTTCAGCACACCGGTTTTATAACTGCAGGATTTGTATCTGGCATTACAGTAATGGTATGTTAAGGCAGTAAGTGGAAGCAATTAGGGTGATTTGGACATTTTATCTGTGATTCTTGCTTCAAAAGGAGTCAGGGATATGGGAGAACATATGCACATCTTTGAAAATGGAACACATCGTGAAGGAGCAGAGTAAGTATTTGTTCCACAGTAGAATAAGAAAAAATCTCACTGGTATGTGAAATAATGCATAATTATCAAGCACACAGCACCAAGTAATTCTGTATCTATAGATTTTACTAGAAGTTTTACCCTAGTGATAGCTTTAGACCCTGTAGATTTTAGAGCACTCTCTGGATTTTCCCTTATTTTCATTCCTATTAAATAATGAAGGTGGTGGGTTTTTTCATATGGATGATTCCCATAATTTCATGAGTTTAGTTCAGGTGTTACTTGCCTGTCTCTGCTTCATTTCTTATTTTTTCACATGCATTCTCTGCTACTACTTTTGCAGCAGATTTTAAAATACAAGTTCCTGTCTTCCAGCAGGTGTGGAGGGCAGAGGGACAGCATGCACTGCTGGTGGTGGAAAGCTTGGTAAAGAGGGATCTCTTCAGAACTCTCTTTTTGTTTTTACTTGGACTTTGTTCTTAATTAATTATCTGAGAGGGCAAAATTTTAAACTCTAGAGATCTGTTGAGGTGAACTTTCTAAATAAAGCACGAATTCTCTTCTTTAAAAAAGGGTTGACACGTCACGAGTGTTGTTTTGGTAGGTCTCTCTACAGAGCTGCCAACAAAGACATGATTTGACTGTTTTCCTCTGACTGGACCAAACTCCAGAAAAGATGGTTTGCTGTAAGAAGGGGACAAGATTTGCTTCTCCATTCCTGTAATCTGGGAGTCATTATGGTGAATAATGAGCCCTCTGAATCAGAAGAACCCCATGGCTCACATACATCAACCAGCTACCACGGTGATGGACACTGTATAAAAATCTCAGGAAAACAGAACCCGAGGATATTCTCCCTAGTCTTTATTATAAATCCCAGGCAAACACTCCCAGAAATGAAAATCCTCCAGGCAATGTTAAATGTAACTCAACCTTGACTTGCAGGAATTCATCTTCCGAGTGGAAAAATTGTTTGTCTCTGTGTCCAATTAATTCTTGGCTTTCATTGGAAACTGCCAGAGAGTTTTCCAACCCAGTTTTGATGCGTTTTATTTATGTAGTATAAATCCTTGTCAGCTGAGAATTAGTCTCATATATATTGGAAGGTGGTTTTTTCTTTACTCTCCAGCAACCTGGATGTTGTACACAGGAGACCTGAAAATGCAAGAATCTGTCTCATCTTATGGACCACAAAGCTAAACACTGTCTCTGAAGAGCTTTTGACCCAGCATGCCCTGTACAGGCAGCAGGTAAACCAATGAAACATTGATTATTAATAGAAAACAGATACATTATCATCTTCCTGCCTAGAAAAGAAGTTTCCTGAATTCCTCAGACTTACTTTATATGAGGGAAAGTTTTCAACTTCTGTTGCTTGCAAGGTCTCTCAGTTTCTTCTCGAAATGAGAAGCAGTAATGACTGTAATGTTTTTGATCAGTCACTTAAGACATATTGCCAAGTGTTTGAGAGTTATTGTAAGTTTCCTTTGCAAATTCTGCTTGGATTCATTCCAACATTTGGAACAGACCTGTGTTTTTTGCTGCTGTCAGTTTTACCATTCTGCTTCAACCCAGATTTCCCACTCATAATCTTTCCGTTACCACCAAGGAATTCGGCAGTGCTGCTGTTCCCACTCTCAGTACGTGGACATCAGTCCTACTTGAATTATTTTGCCCTTGCCCGAACCTCACACTGAGCTCCCAACTTTCCAGTGACTTAGTCAAGTGTCTAATAACCAGAGTTCTCATGAGCTGGAACCTCCTGGTTCCACTGGTGCTTTGGAAAGATGTTGGTCTTCTACAGCAGCCTCAGGGATCTGCTTTGACAGAGTGCCTGGGAAAGATTATTTATGAGCAGCAGGAATAAGCAGTGGCTCAAGCAGTTACCTCTTCATAGAGACATTATAGTAAAAGAATCAAATAAGTTTGTAAGCTGCACTCTTCAAAATCACTGTTACATTCTCTTCAAGCTAAACAGAGCTGAGTGCATTTGGACTCAGTATTTTCTCTGTTGGGGTGTGCCAGTGCCCACCGGGGGGGACCTGAGGGGAATAAATCAGCACCAAATCCATTAAAGTCCATAGAAGTCTGTGTTTTTAAGAATGTATGTCATTCATGTTTAAGGATAGATTTGAGTAAAAAACTTATTTAACGATACAGCACTCTCCATTAACAGCTTGTCTACCTATTTAATTGTTTCCAAATAATTTTTTACAGAAAAAAAAAAAGCTAGAGTAGGAAGTGTACATCAAAAAAGTGTAACTGCTGAGAAAGGTTATGTTAACTTTATGCTCTTTTTTTGAACTTAATTTGTATTTTTGTATTCTCTTGTTATTTAACATGCTTAAGAGAAAGTTAATGTGGAAGAAAGAACTACAATTTAGTGTAAAGCCAATTTAAAATGTATGTGCATAATTCTAGTTGTCACAGGCTTCTAAAGAATGAATATGGACAAGCACAGCTAGCTGCCTTTTTCTGCAAATACACAAGTAACTGAATGTATATAATCACATCAAATATTATGTTCCCACAATATGTGAAATACCTTAGAATTATAAAATATTTGTAGTTTGAGTCCGAACTAAAATCAGCAACTATAGGATGAAAATAAAGGAAATTTTAAAATAAAGCTTTTAAAATCTTCAAATTATAGAAACAAATGAAAATAGAAGTGAAGCAGCAGTGGAAATGATAAAACGAAGATTTTTAATTCTAAATCAGTAACTTCAGATTTTATCCATAGCAGATATGAAGTCTGCCCTGAAGATAATGGAGCTGAATTTTCAGAAATCTGCTCATCAGAAAAAGACCTGGCAGTTAGAGCACTCACAGAGAACAAGGGCAGACTATTATCAAGGAAGCAGTTGGTGTAGTGGGAATTACGTGGTAGGCAGTGCCCCTCACAGAAGGTGCACAGTGATCCCTTTGCTCTGCTCAACATGGGCAGAATCCCACCCGGAGTCAGGACACTGCACTGCAAGGAAAAGATCTGTGCAGGCTGTAGGGAATCCAGAGGAGACCTCTGGGGAAAGACTTCTGGAGCTGCCTCACAGAGAGAACAGAAGATACAGGACTGATACATGAAAGGTAGTTTCAAAATGGCAAAGAAGAAATTATTATCCACAACCATGGATAGAAAAGAGCTGCTCCTGTAGCTCCCTGCTCTTGGCTTGCAGCACCTTGGTCAGGCAGTGATGGCCTCTGAGTGTTGTCACAGATGGAACTTTGGGGCCTCGAGGAGACGAGCACAACACATTTGTCCCCCCAGGCAGGTTTTCATGGCCACATTATGTGCTGGAATAATCCCAGTGTACTTAATAGAATCCCAGTGTTCTTAATAGCATCCCAACCCTGGAGAATTCGTGGTCACACAGATAGCACTGAGCCTGTAAGACACTGGGTTGTTTATTGAGCTGCTCAAGGACTGACACTGGGCTGATAAGATTTGTTTTCCACAGATAGCTCTATGGGTCATTAGTGAAAAACTGACACACATGATTACTGAAAATAATTGATTTTCAAACTACAGTTCTTTCCCAATTAAACTTATCCTGAGGCACTCAAAAGCTATAATTTGAAGTTGTAATAGAAATCCAAGCAAGTCCTCACTTGTGGTGATGTTTTAAATATAATAACCATTTTGAGTCATACAGACTGTAAAAAGTCCCCTTTTTATCATAAATTATTAACTTTACACTTGTTTTTATTGGATTAAAATTGATTTTGGTTTGGTTTTCAAATGTGTTCCAACCAGGAAATTGGAGGCCATTTTTATTATGGGGGAAATAATTAATAAAAATTCTCAATCTGGTGTGATCAGCTTAAACTTTACCATTGGCTTTGATGACAGCAAATCTTACTCAGTGCCCTAAACCAGATTTCACCAGAGAACAAGAAAAATAATATCAGCCTTGACAATGTGAAATACTTGGATTTAATGTGGGCTACTAATACGGTCTGGTTTGTGCAAACCTACTTTTCTGTAGAGATAAGTTAGTATTTCTAATGAAGAATTTTGATTGTTATGGCACAGAGATTATCTCTTAAAACAAAGCTGTTACACAGCAGCAATATCCATAATACACATGTGTTGGGAAAATGAAGGAGAAATTTAACCCAGGCTCTCTTTCCCTCTGTAGCCATTCTTCCTTTGATCCAAGTGGGATCATTCCAGTCCAGTTTCAAGACTCCCACTTCTGTTCACTCATTAGTCTGCTCAGCAACCTCTTCTTTTTCCAAATTTGCATCTGATTTGCTGAAATATTTTGAATAGGCTTAATTTTGTGAAATGGAATTTGTGAAGGTTTGTGGTTAATGAGGACTTGCAAGAGAAAATATGATACCCTTAAGGGTACATCTGGTTATTGTTAGTTCAAGGAAAGGTAGGTATCTTTGCCAGCATGTATTTTATTTCCAATTCCAGTTGGTTTGTCTCACCTCAACAATAAAAATAATTTGTGGCAGAAATAAATTCTTATCTAAGAAGTTTCCCACCCCTATCCTTGCTGTGGGCTCTATTAGTAGAGTAACTTCAGTATCATTATGTCTACTCAGTGCTTTGACTTTGCCAGAAAATATTGATCTGTAGCATGATCTGTCCAAGGGCAACAGCATCATTAATTGCTAAGTGATCTGCAAAACAATTAGAGACCTCCTGGCTGGTGAACAAGAGATGAATGGAGCTGTCTACCTAATCAGATACAGTTGTATCTACCCATGGACCCAATTGTGTTGTTCCAAAATGCAGTCAACATCTGTCACTTCCCCCCTTCCCTCACTAACATATGCTGTGCTCTGCCCTGCAGGGTCCTGCTCAGAAGCCTTGGAGGAGAATTTTCTGGGGGTGGGAGGGAATGTGTAGAGTTTTTAAGGAAATTTTTATCCCCTATTTACCTTTGCTTTGTGAGAGACAGACAGTGTTATGCTAAAGATTCTAAGCATGTAAGGAGCTGTAATTCACATTTGCATTAACAGCATGGAGGTAGGACAAATATATTAAAAATTAACTCAAGAGCTGGGATGCAGTGAATTTAGTACTTAAGGAATGAATAGGATTGATGGTTTTCTAGGCTGTGTTGTTCAGCACCCAGTGCAGTGGGAGCCTACCTTGAATTGAGTCTCTGAGGACTAAATGGTAAATGAGAAGAGTAAGACTGTGCATTTATCAGTGTCATATTTCTTTATGAGGGAAACCAATTAGGGAAGAAATACGTAATTAGTATCAATCCCTTTAAAATTAGATAAATGTTGCCTAAGTATTCTCTGCCTAAAGTCCTTGTATTGAGGTCCAGGTGATTATTGGGAAAAACGGAGCAGCAACAGTCAAACATTTTGTCAAACAAGTAACAGGGAACTAAATTTGGGATGCAGTGGAGTGACTGGTAAGCTTCCTAGGAATGCATGCAGGTTTCCATAACTATTCCTGTTATGTGTTTCTAGAATCTTGGAAGGATTTAGTCTGTTTTTTGGGGGAGGCTGTAAAGTGTACAGTAAGCTGTACTTTCTTCACGACAAATTGTATTTTTTAGTCGTGTCTTAGTGTTTAAAAGTGAACATAAGCAGTGTGTGCCACACATTGATGCTGCTTACATTTGATAGTTTAGTGCCTCTGAAAAATTCACAACTGAAGATTAGATGCTAATGTTTGATTTTATTTACATTCTTTGTTTACATATGTTGTTGTTTTAAAGCCCCTTTTTTTTTTTTTTTTTTGGTTTCTGGTGATGAAATATGTTAGCAAAATTCCTATGGCAGTCAATCCATCATTCCAGTTTGAATTTGAATTTGCTTTTGGTTTAAATTATGTATAGATTTTAAGACATTTTCCTCCATACAGTATTGGCATAACGCAAAGCCAATCAGAAATATACCCAGTGGGTAACCTTCAGTATTTTTATTGCTGTGTCTGGCCTAGTTTTAGTCAGTAGAATTCTGCAGAGAAGCTGTTATTTCTTTCAGTGCAGGCCTTGCTATAAACAGCACAAGGGCCAGAAGAGGAGCACAGGCAGGAAAGCTCATCCTGGAGAGTGTGTAAGCTGCTGCTTTGTGTGGGATTTAGCACCTGCTTCTTTTGAGGAGTGGTTAATCTTTCTAAATTAGCCACAGATCCACTGACCATCCTTCCAATCCCTCAGAAGGAAGAAGGATGAGGGAGTCCCTGCAGTGAGTGATTGAGTGCAATCCCCATTATCCTGTGTCTCTGGGCAGGGCACTCTGAAAGAGCCAAGAGGATTTATCTGGTAGATAGAAGAGTTGGAGGGAGAAAGTGATCCTTCTAAAACCACCAGAAAAGCATCCTGTTTTTTGTTCCTTTAGGAAACCGTTCCTAAAAAAATTGAATTTTTCTATAAAAGCAGCTGGGTGGTTCTTTTCTTATTTTGTCTTTTTAAGCATCAGCATTCTACACGTGGATACAACTGATACTATTTTTACAAAACCACTCCTTATTTCAGTAGAATGGTTTTGTGATGCTTTCATTGACATCACATCGGGGGGGGGGGGGGTGACAGAATAATAAACTGGCTTTCCACTTGTGCAGACAGGTGTTCACCTGCACTGTAGATCTCGTGTAACAAGGAGTCTGGCAGCCCTGGCCCTACTGCTCTGGTTTATAGCCCGAAAAGGGGGAGGAGAACAGGAGCAATACTTAACTCTTGGCAAGCTCCCAATTTAATTTTCATCCATATATTCTTCTGCCCTCCTTTCAAATAAAAGCAAACACAATTCATAGTGCAGGTCACAGGGAAGGTAACAGAGGCAGCAGCCTAAACAGTGACAATCAAATTTTGTACCAGCACAGTGCTGCAAAGGGTAGGTGTTTATAGCAGAGGAGATATGGTCTTTTTTCGTGCATAATTTTAGTTTCCAGAGTTACTGGGATGCTTGGAGGAGGAGATGCTTGAGGAGACTCCCACAGCTCAGCTGTGCTTTTCCTAGCACTGCTCTTGTGTTACTGCCAGGTGGATTTTGGAGCTGCAGCTCCCAAAGCGATATTGTAGGGACTTAGTTGAACATAACATGATAATTTCTCTGGAGTATAAGGTGGGAGAATGGAGGTTTTATAGTCAGTGTTTTATAGTCAGAATTGGGGTGGGCCATTATAATCTGTGTAGGGATTCTCTGTAGGGCAGGCTCTGCATCCAGCCTGTACCTTACACGATGCAATGGAAATGATCTCTCCTTCCTGTCCCAACAGTCCAGAGCAGTGTTTGCTCTTGAGAGCAAACCCAGAAATTCAGGAGGGTTTCTGTAACACTCTGTGTCATCACAGCTTAGTTTCAAAAACCAAAAACCAGAAAACTACACAGAATTACCTAATTAGTTCAAGTGCCTTGCATCTGTGGATAGCTGTGGCTGGAGGAAGGACATAAGAAGAGGAGAACAAGAGTTCCAGCTTTGAAGGGGGGTTTTAACTTTAAATGAACATGCTGAGCTCAAATACGGAAGTTCAGAAAAATCCACGCAATTGTAATAATTTTTCAGGATGGGTCCTTTTATTTTAGTTGTGTTTTGTTCTGCTTAGGGTACAATCTGACTTCTTAGGCACAGAAAAAGTCCCTTCTTTCCATACCTTTACTCTGTTTATCAGTCTCCTGCTCCACATTAATCCAGTGGCATCTTCCTCTCCATTTCTATTTGCCAAACTGAATTAATAGCAGCTAAAAGTATATTTTTTCTCAAAGAAAACATTGTTAACTCTTTCACTGCTTCCAGCTTAAACATTCACCTAGTCAGCCAAACACACAGATTGCAAGCTGTTCCCTGAGCTTTTTGAGTGCCTAATCCCCAGCTGTTCCACGTCTGCCAGCTGCTAAAACAACGAGCTTTCATCCCGAAGATGTCTAATTCCCTCATAAATTATCAGTAAAATATCAATACATGAGATTTGAGAAGTGCCTGTACTTTAGGGAGAATACTAACTTTAAATGATGTTTTTGAGGGAAAATAAATGATGTTTGCATTCTGAAGTGACCTCAGGTGTTCTGGTCGTGACACCGAGCTTTAGACAAAAAGTGTCTTGTCTTCCGATAGCTGTTGTTATTGCAGAGGAATTGAGGACTGAATTCTGGGAACTTCAGACCATGTGTGGAAATGCAAGTTCTTCTGCCATTTGCTTAGAGGAAATCCAGCGTGGTTCCGATGGGATTGTGCTTGCATTTTTGTGTGTGTGTGGCAAAGTATCTGGAACGCATTAGATACTGTGGAAAGGCAGATTTACTTTAGAAATGTGAGAGTATTAATATTTTGTACCCAGTCCTAACTTCAAAATAGTCTCACTGTAGCTAATTTGCTAAGAGGAAAACAGTTTCTGGAAGTTCTGTGTCACAAAACAGCACTATCATATTTATAGGCAGCATTTCCAGAAATAAGACATTCAGCAGCATCTTCACAGGCAGGTAAGAAAAGCCTGTTCCTGTTTACAAGATCCTGGTAATGAAGCATGAAGGATAGTGCTTTGAAGCCATCTGTCAAGCACCTTAGTTTTTTTGGTAATTGAAAGTGATTTAATACATCTCAGAAAAGAAAGGTCGAACATGTGCTGTAATTCTCAGCCTGTGCTGAGTCAGGAGGCAGCAGGTTTTTGTGGACAGTAAGGAAAGGTGGATGCACTCTGTGTGTGGCCAGAAAGTGCCAATGGAGCCCTGCCCTGGGGCATTGATGGAACGTATTAAGAAACACAGATCTTTGCTAGCAGAGAACTTAAAGGTTCATTTCTTTACAGCATTTCTGTCTTCTGCCAACAGATGTTCATTGTTTAATAATTTTTTAATATACACTTCTTGTGGAAGTGAATTTCACAAGGATTAGTTTCATTTTGGTAAAATATTTCCTGTCCCCCTTTTCCAGCAGTAACCCCCCCTGTTGTTGAGGGCCGTATCCATTGAAAGCTTAGCAGATCCAAACGTGGATGCATCCCGTGTGAAGCTGGTATCATTTTCCCCTAACACATCTAATGTATTTGCATGTTCACTGTGGAGACTAGAGCCTCTCCCACTCCTTGCAGAGCTCTAGAGATTCTGACTGTGACAGGGAAATCTGGCCCTGCCTGGGAGACGCAGTTCCATCAGCCATCCCAGGAAAGACAGGATGATTTAACTGCCAGTAAAGATGTCAGACACATCCAAGGAAATGCAGGGTTGTCAACAGGGGAGCAGCTGGATATCAGACCTGCCCACAGAGCGACTGGTAGCCCTGAGCCACCTCCATGGTCAGCACATTTTTGGGAGATTTCCTTCTTCCCAGCCAGAGTAACAGGGAGTAAGTACACTGGTAAAATGAACCCATATGAGGTAAGATTCTTTTGTCAGGAATCTGACATTTTGAGGGCTTTTCTTCACTTTCCAACTTTGGATGTTATAGTTGGTATACACCTGCTGGAATCTATTTATCCTCCATCTGTAAAAAAGTAGATGGTACTTTCTACCTAAGATCAGAGTGAAAAATAAATATCCATGAGAGGTTGTGTGCCTCTTCAGGCACCGTGGAAGATCAGTGTCATTAAAGGAGTTGATGTCCTAAATCAGGTTACTGATTTTGTGATTAAACTTGAATAATTGTCAGGTTTATCCTTTATAACTATTTTTATAAAATAGCCATCTCATTACACTCTGTTTTCTAGAAGCACATCACTTGGCCTCAGACTGGTGATTTTATGAGTGTTATCCTTCCTTGAGAAAGTGAAAAGCTGCAGTGACTTTCTGTGTCACCATTCCTCCATGGAATTTCTTTCTTATCACTTAATCCATGACATTCAGATAGTGCCACAGTTAACCAGAGTATTGGTAATTGGCATATATCTAGTGTAAGTATGCATTAGAGTGTATGTGGCTCCTGGCTTTTCCTTAACACAGTTTCTTCTTCAAAACAAACAGTTTGGTGCTTTTTTATGTAGGACAAAAAAAAAAAAGAGACCAGTTTAAACCAGCTAAAACATCTTTGTTTCTTCCATCTTTATGCAGAAAACAGCTGAACAGTTTTTAAACTAACTTGAAAAATTATATCTAAGACTTACATGCCAAGCTTCAGCCAAAAATACTTTTTGCAGCCAAATTATCAAACCCCTCTGATAGAGCATTTATAATGGAATTGCTGATGCAACCTTTATTATAGGGATATGAATAGCTGTAATGAATAGGCTTCAGCTGATGTTCTGGCAAGCCTACTGCTAAAAATTATCCTGAATTTATCTGGCATTCAGAAAATGCTTGAAGTGGCCAAACTGTTTACCCCATCATTATCATTTTGACAATATCTCTTTTATCCCAGAGGAAGTGGGTGATGAACAAACTGAAGCGGCTGCGAGACATGTGCGTGTTGAGCATCTGTTCCTCCTGCTCTTGGCAGAATTGTTGGGTTGGAGACAACCAGGGCCAAGGGCTCAGCCACCAACTTCCAGCAGTTGTGTTGAATCAGACATTAGTGCCTATTGTGTCATTAAAGTGTATTAGTGAACTGCATTATGCTTTCCCTAATGATTTGATTTCGGTTTGTAATCTGGAAATGTCTGTGTTGAGCAAGTGTTCCATTCAGAGTGGGAGTATTTTGGAGCTTTCTTTTTCTCCCAGTATAATTTCAGATGATAAAATAGTCCAGTTCCTGAATTTCTGATGGTTTGGCTACTTGTGAGGTTGCACTGATTAATCAAGTTTGGGTGCTAAACTGATTGTATTAAACTCTTGTTCAGGGAGTTATCAAGTGAATTAAACCTGTCCTGTATCGACTTCCCTTAAGCTGAGAAGGTCTTGACATCCTAAGTCAATATAAACCCAATTTAAAATTATTTAAATGGGTGCACAGAAGTGTTTGCACTAGTATAATGAAATAACTTCTAAAACACAGTTTAGATGAGTTCAGTATGATGCAGCTCTGGCTTCTGGCTGCATTTTTAAGGACTTCAATGCTGAGGGCAGTAAAACTAAAATGTCTGTGCAAAGAAGTTTCCACATGAAATTTCTTGAAAGATACATATTTTTTTAACAAACAGGAGTTTTCCCTCACAGAGTTTTCATACAACAAATGCTACAATTTCTACTGGAACATTTTAGAAATGCCAAAAGATAAAAGAGGCATAGCATTGCCTTGAAAGAATATTAAAATTAAATAAATGGTTTTGTTAAATTTAACTGCAGATGCTGGTTTGTGTCACTAATCAAGTGAGAAATATAATTCTATAAAATCTGTGAATTCTTCATCTCTCCCTTTTTTCTTTCAAAAATCTGGAAAACAAAGTTGAGAATGAACGAAAAAATTACCACTTTGTTTGCAAGGCTTTAAATTGGATTTGATCTGAAGAGTTTTGCTCCCAATTAAATATGCTGAAATGCTGCTTTTAACAAAACTTCTGTCTCAGTGCAGCTGGGGCACCAGCCCAGGAGGAGGGAGCCTCCGGTTTATTTTCTGTTTGTCATCAGATTCTGAGCAGAAGATGGGTGGGTTTTATACCAAACCATTCTGATTGAGATGGAAAAATATTCAAAGTCTTGTATTGAAGGAGAAATCTTGGGTCATCTTCACACATTCGGGAATTAAAGAGTCTGATGTTTCAATCAGTCAAAAAACTCTTTTCATGAAAGAGGCTGAAAAGTTTGGCTCTAGGAATGAGGAATAAAAGAATATTCTGAAATGAGGGAAGTTGCTGTGGAATGGGGTTCCTCTTTGTTGTATCCCATCAGCAAGACCTAGTTAGCCCTGGTGTTTTATTCAGTTGTTCACTGCACTTCTTCAACACCAGTTCCTTGATTTTCCAGGTTACTACTGCTGGTTTTGTTCTTCTTACCTTCCTTTCCCAAGCATTTGGATGTCTTTGCTCTGAGCTTATGACTGTTGATGAGGAAACTGGAAATTACAGGGTGCATTGTGTAACCCTGATCTCTTCTCTTCCAAGAAGGAGTCTCTTGGACTGAACAGCAGTAAACCCCCCAAACTGGCTCTTCCTAATGCTGCTTGGCACAGTTCCAGCTCATTGCAAGTTTAACTGCTAGTGAGTCCTTTCTCAGTGTGAGATTTAATTTTGTAGGTATCTGGCTGTGCTTGGTGTCAGCACACATAAACCAGCTTGTCAGCAGTGGGTCACACTCTGAGATGGGAAAACACCCCATGGGAAGGGAGAAGCAACCAGTTCATAGCATCCTGTCCACTGCAGGACTCAGTGCAACACTGTCTTCATGTCAGGGTTGAGCTCCTGTGTTATGGATGTTGAGCTACAGGATATCTTACAATTCGAAACAAGCTGAGCAGAGGCCATTCTAAACCCTGTCAGATTAATAAACTGCCTGAATTTCATGGGATTCATCAAAACAGCTCAATCTGGTCCACTGAGCCACCTAAAAAAGTATTTTCACCTTTTTTCATGGAGGCCTCCTCTGCAGAAATATCTAAAAACAGCCTCCAAGTACTTCACAGACTTGCAGCATTCAGTCCTTTCCAGGTCAGGTGTTAACCTTGTTCTGGAAGCCAAGGAAAAATCTTCCACGTTCCCTGCCACCACTAACATATGTGGGAGCTGTAGGAATGCTCCTTCTGCTGATGAAGTTGTGATCCATAAACATACCCAGGTACAATTCCATGGAACACCAGCTGGCAGCCAAATGGAAGTGAGAATTTGGCAGGTAGTTAAGTGGAAGTTGAGCACACACTGTCTTTGATCAAAGGTTACTGTGGGTGTCACAGAGATGTCTCTCAGGGCAGCTGAGCACTTCATTAAAAAGTTATAAAGATCCACTTTCACACTCAGAACAGGTTAATTCAGAACTATGGTTACTTCAGGATGTTTTTGGAGGGTTTCATTTCAGTGGCTGGACCTTGACCTGCCTCCTGTTTGGTGGTTATTAATGCTACTGCTTGTATTGTGCATGTTAGTCTGTGATGTAAATTCTTAAGTAATCCCAAATAGAATATTTTTCAAGAGGAAAACTGGAAGGAATAGCAAAGCAATTTTTTTCTTGTTTGACAGGTTTTTCACCAAAAGAAATTATAAGTTATGTGAAGAAAAAAAAAAGAAACAAACCAAACCAGATTATGGATTTGAATTAGATTGAAAAAAATCTGAAAATAAATTTCAAAAATTGTTTTAGAACTGTTTCACTTTCTTAAATTTGGAAAAAAATCTTACTGACTATGCAAAGCTTTAGCTGACCAGAGAAAACGCTGCGATTTTTTTCTCCCACGAGAAAATACAAAAGTTTTGCCTCAACTGACCTGAAGTGATCTCTTTAATGGCAGAGGGTGCAGTTATTTACATGGGTCAGGCTGTCACTCAGCTCCATTGACAAAGATCACAAGTTCTGACAATTTCTGGGTCAACTCTGGGCTTCTCTCAATTTTGTAGCTAATGCACACTGACAGCAGGCACACTTGGGCACAGTGCTAATTGGGTGTCTTGTGAAGACTTAATGACATTGCTGGAAATATGGAAATATGTTATACTATTTTGTTTCTGGTATGTCCTTTTTGATTCTATCTCCTTTGAACTACATCTTTTGCATTTGTGAAAGATCTTTTACAAAACACCCTTTCACCTGACATTAAGTGTCTCACCAAACCAGCAGCACTTCTTTTTGCAAAAGCTTTTCTTGCCAATTGATTCCCTTAAAAAAGTTGTAAAAATTGTTGGAATTGTATTAATTTTTCAACAGCCTTAGCAAAAATATTTCACAAGGGTGAAATATTCCCATAATATGCCTCTGTCATATGATTCACTGCAGGGGAATTATCCAGGTGTAATTCAGGGCAAAATGGAGCCCTCAGCAAGAGGGTGGACTTAAGGCTGACTTTAGAAGTGATAGATGCATTCAACAGGAATAGCTGGAGCTCGTTATATCATCTGAAATGTGTTTTAGTCACATCAAGTATTTAATTTAAATGGTTCTGATACTGGTGATAGGCAGAAGCAGGGAGGATGGCCTCAAATATTAACAATTTCATTCCTCTTTAAGCTGCCAGTCATTAGCTAACTTCTCCCTTGTTAATAGTAATGCTTGCAGGAGTCTGTTCTGAATAATGGATTGCAGCTTTTCCCCACCAGCAGGCAGGCCAGTGGGCAATTGTAATTTAAAAAGCAGGTTAGTAAAATTATATTTAGGGAGCAATAAAACCAGTTTAAACAGAGCTTAAGCTGTCTTGAGATACATTATTAGGCAAAGGATGTTGACAGACAATAGCAGAACTTGATCTCCACTACCTGCCTGAAGCTTTGAGATTGTAGACTTTATAAAAATAATGTTTAATACCTGATTTATCTACAGAGCTGTGGAAAGACAAAGAAATAGGAATGTAATAAATCTGTTTCTTTTCTTTTTATCAGCATCCTTCTGCTGAAAGGAAGACTGCCAACATGCCAACTGAGAGAAGGTAGGAAAGGCACAGCCAGTGACATGAAGTATGATTGTTATGTAAGTGAAATTTGGATTTATTTACACACAATATAGTTGCAGGGAAAATCTGCTCTTCCAGGAATTCCCCACCAAAGTCATTGCCTGCCTGCCAAGGAAAGAGTGTCTCAAAAATTGATTGTAGTTAGAGAGCTAAGTACAGAGCCAGTCCTACTGCCTCCCATACACGGGCCCTTGCCCCTGACCCCCTAAACACAACCTCACGTGTTCATCCTCAGAAGGTGGAATCCCACCAGGATAGTGGGAGCTTCAGACTGTTTATTGGAAGAACAAGGTTTCTGGGGAATGTGCTGCTTTGTGATGGAGTAAGGCAGACCAGAAAATAAGAACAGATTAAAGCTTCAGTGAATCAAAGTGGAGGAAAACCTGGTTGTGCTGTTTAACATTTGGGTTTAGATGTGGCTGAGATGTCACCTGGCTTTGTTTTCTTTGCGTAGTCTTTCATGCAGATACAAATGTGTCATCACTCTTTGAGGGACTAGATCCATGTTTTGCTGAATTTTGCACCTTGGTGAAGTAAAATGTATAACCTGAGGCAAGACGGTTCGTTCTGTTTTGGGGTTTTTGGTTCTCATTATGAATTTTGCATAAATTCAGTGCTGGAGGATCTGTTATAGGAGGTGGTAATTCTCCTAAAACATAGCAACTTGATCATGGTAGCAATTAATACCTGAAAGTGCTGCTGTAGAGCCCAGAAAAAAAATTGCTTTTTTTTCTGAAAGACTATTATAGTAACAAAGACCATCAGCAATGTTCTGTGAGCCCAGTAAAATGGAAGAAATCTGGGTATTATTAGGACAACTTAAATTACTAAGGCTGGTTGGCATTCTTTCCAAAACAAGTGAAGATTGATCTTTGGACACAAGCTGTGAGCTGTGTAAAATTGCCTCTGCTAAATATATGCTAATTGGTGTATGAATGAGATTTTGTTAATCTTCTGCTTAAATAAGTAGGTAGAGAAAAGCTGGGATTGAGTCCTCATTTCTCTGTTAAAAGAAAGAAGACATGCTATCATAATAATTTATATTAGCAAATATAATGCAAATGTATGTTTGTAGATATAGCAAACAATTATCAAGAATTTCTTGGAAACAATCTGCCAAAATATGCATTTCTGCTTTACTGAAGTACTTCTGAGGATTAAAATTGACAGAAAATCACCTAAATTGTACATTTGGAGGTGTTGAATGCAGTTCTGGGTTCCCCCTGGGTTTCTTCCCATGAAGAAACCAGTTCATGGTTTCTTCAACCATATGGGAAAGTTTTCCAAGAAACCCTGTGTTCAGTTAGATGGGGTGCTTTGATGTCCTAATGAACCAGAAAATTCAAGTAATGGAATTAAATTTATAGTCCAGTAAGGGTTTCCATCTCCTTTTTTTTGCCTCAATTCAGTAACACATTTAACTGCCATAATTTGAAGAATAAATCATTGCATTTTTAAGGTCTTAATGGTATTTCACACTGAGGACAAATCTTTGTGTCTTTGAGGTGCCGAGCCTGGTAACAGGTTTGTATTTATTAAATTTGAAAAGGCAAGTGATACAGTCTCTCACAACAAACTGCATCTGATACAAGGAGAATTTCAGAGGGGCTGTATGGACGTGAACTGTAATGAGCTGAGCTTTTGATTTGCCCAGGAAACAACTGGCTGAGTTCCTGGGGGTATTTGAGCCTGGTGGATTCCTTTCCCTTTGGGACACTGTTTTGCATTGGCTGGTGGTGGCCAACAAACCTGTTCTCCTCAAAGCCAGTTCTGGGCTCTGCTTGTGGACTAAGCAGTGAGAGGAGTTACCAAAGTGGTAAATCAGGTAAGGCAAATTCTACAGTATTTCATTAAGAATCAGTGACCTGAGAATTATAATTTATAATTATAGTTACAAGGCAGTTCTGCTTTTCTTCCTGGTAAATGCAACTTAGCTGCTGCAATGAGGAAACAGGTAGTACCTTAGACTACTTATACATTTTTTAGCACACCTAAGGCAAAGTTCATTAATTATGTCACAAATCACCTTTGTTTAACTTCAAAGGCAGCATGTGTTATAAAAAAATGTTTAATACATGAACATAATGCTCTGTCTTATTAATACTATGCTTATCAAAAAAGAAAAAAATTTAGATTGCATGTGGATATATGTATTTACAAGAGTAAGCATCAGAACCACTCATTCCCTCGTGAAAATGCTCTCCTCGAAAACAATTTTTTTCCTCTCCAGAACAGACAAAACTGAGCAATGGCTCATTAAGTGCACAGCACACATCATTAGGTGATGCAGGTAGCCCTCCCTGCCAAGCATGGGTAATATTCAGACCCCTCACCTTGGCCTTCACTGCTGCCAAGAGTAAAAACCTTGCCAAGTAGGGCATTGAGCCCGCGGCAGTAAAATCTCTCTGCTTTTATTTATTTCTAGTCTATATCAAATAACACACAACTCATTTTCACTGAAACAGAATTCCAGTCTCTGCTTACACCACCCTGTGCCGTTACCTGTGTGGTAGAGAAGTTTGTGCCCTAGAGAAAAACCGTCATTCAATAATATTTATTTCCTGTCAGAGTTTCCCCCCCTGCAGGGCAGGTGAAGTGCTAAGACTCAAATCACAGGGGGGATTGGCACAGGGGTGTTGAACCTTCTCTGCATTCCCAGTGTGTGAAAAACAGAGCAGCACCTTTCAGGTGTGACAGGACATGCACCTACTCCATCGTAGTATCTCAGTTTTTTCTTATTGTGTAGGCTTAATCTTATGGAAATGTGGATATCTTTTATAAATTACGTTCCTTTTATTCTCTGAGGGGAATACAAGAAGTATCTCTTACGCCTCTTAGCAGTTTGCATTAGAAAGGGAGTAAATTCTGGTGTCCATGTTTCTTAATCCATCTGCTAAGATAGAACCATTAGCAGGGAAAAAATAATTTCAATTCTTTCTTACTGTAACTTGCAATTGCTGGGAAAATAGAAGCTACTCACTGAGCAAGAGTAGGGAAAAATGATTCATGGCAAATTCCTCTGCATGATAGAACATATTTGAAAAAGTCAACAGAAATCTAATGGAGATGAAACTAGGAAACAGTATAAACACTACAGGTCAAAAGGCACTTGCAGACAGCAAGAGTAGCTGGATATGAAGCCATCAGAAAGAATGTCACCCCTGTGAGCCAGCTGTGCTTCCCAGATTGAACTGTGCTCACTTGAAACAAACTTTGCAAACAAAAATTGCGCCATAATGAAAACAACCAACCAGAAAATGTTCAAGAAGTAGAAGGATAAATCTTTTGCCTTGGAAAAGTAGCTAATGAAGTCAAATATCATGAAAAACATCTTGCAGAACATAGTTCAAAAAGATAATTTGAGAGAAAGAACCCTCTTTTTTTTTAGTGATATAAGGAAATAAAATAGTGTCTAATAAAGCAGTTTTCTTGGTTCCTATTAAAATGTTCCTGCAGCAGCCTTGAGAATTGAGGAAATAATAGAAGCAACAGTTTTGCAGTTGTGTCCACAGAGAGAGAGGTCTTTCAACAGTTATGTCATGGACTGCTCTTCAAAGCAGCTTTGAGTTAGCAACACCACACTGACAAGTGTTTTTTTGCTCTGTTTTCAGTGGGAAGTAGAGGGGTTTAGACTCAGTTCAGTCAAAGAAATCCATCCCATCCTAACTGGAAGCGTGGAATTATACCTAAGATACGTATATATGTATTTTATTGCCCATCTGCTTACGCTCTGCTCTTGCCCTGGGAGAACAGCTCATGTCTGAAGGCACATTCTCCAAGCAATTAATTATCCCCCATATTTGTGTAACTGTACTGTGCTGCTTGTAATTGAGCTCCATCTATTTGGCGAGGGGCTGCTCCATATACCTTTCACTGCCACCGGTGAGCCAGGTAACAAATTGGTGCAGCTCATTGGAAAGCCCGGGAAAGAAATGTGCCTGGCTAATGGGCTGCATGATGTATGGCAGCAGCCCTGGGCTGGCCTGGCTGCTCAGTGTCTGGGCTGCACAGACCTGCTGATAAATGAGCAGCATTTCCAGGAATGAGGGCAGGCAGGAGATGCTAAATAAGTGCTAATAGGCTACAGAAAGCATTATACTCTGCAATGAGGGCTCTTTTCCGTAATTCCAGCTAGCAAACTGTGTTAGTCATGCTAATGTGATACAGTATTTGTGGCTGCCTTGACAGTGTCCATTTAAATATTCAGGAAGCTGCTGCTTCCACGTGTGTGTCCAGGTACCTTGTGCTGGATTAGCTCTACTCAATTAGCACCGTGTTGTCGAGCGCAGTTAAAACAAATGCCGTGGGCTCCTTCATCACCGGGTGATCTGCACTCACTATACAGAAACTGGCACTTACAAACAGCTCTTCCATGAGATTGTCCCAGTTGGTGAGGGGCTGAGGTAAGAGGTCACATCCCGGCAGCAGCTGCATTTTGGATCTGCCAAGGCACCTTCAGTGTCTTGTGCTCATCCGGTTTAAACAAACACACCCACCCACCTGCATCTGGATCCCAGAAACTGCCATTTTTCTTTCTGGTGACGAGGCTGCAGGGCTGCTGTCACTTGTTTATATGGCAAACACGAGATCAATAAACTCCCAGGAATTCAGAGCTCACACAACGCTGCACTTCCTAGGGAGGATTAGCTGAAATGAAATGTCTGACAGCTCTGTGGCAGCTTTCGCATTACAAGCCAGAATTATTTCTTCCCCTTCACAGTCTCTGATGGAAATGAGAGATGTTAAACTGCCAGTCACTTAGATCTTGGCCATTCATTAAGCAAGAAATGTTATATCAAGTCAGTAATTTGGCCTGCCTGGAATATCCCAGACCGTTAGCAGTTACTCAGGAACACATCAGCCATTACTCTTTAGCTTGAAGATCGAGTCCAGTCATTAGTCCTGCCATCTTTACCCCAACACCTGCCAATGTATAGCATTTCTTAAGCTAGAACCTGCTAAGGGGTCACAATGTAGACTGGTATAAAAGGGCCAGAAGCTTCCAGAAATGTTTTGTTCTTCTTTGCAGTCTGAATCTTCTTGATGAAGATTCTTCTCGTCTGCTGCACTACATAGCTGGATAGAATTTTTACTACTCCAGCTCCTACATGTTCAGAACAGATGTTACAGGGAATGCAAGGGAAAATGAGGCTTTCCTAGAAGCCATGAGACAATATAAACACTAAATTTAGCATCAGGTCAATCCTCTCTTTTCAAAACTGATGAAAATCTAAATTTAAAAGTAATAAACTGCAGGTGCAAATAATGGTTTTAATGACATTTTGTTGCATCACATGGATGACTTTGTGATCAAAAGATACATTTCTAGGCCATAGCTGACTCTCTTCCACTCATGGAACTATATTCCCATGTTGCACAGTCAGTGGCCTTGCTCTCCCAACACACTGTGTTTTCCTACCAGTCGTTGGCGTGGAGTGCTGTGTGCTTTGGCAGAAACAGCAGCCCTCCAGAATTTGAAATGGAACAGTGAGCGTGAAACTGCACGTAACTTCCTCCCACGATGGGAATGACCCTGCCTTCCTCCAGATGTGCTTTTACAAACACTGGCTTGAAGTAAATTATTCCCTTTTACTGCCACGAATTCCACTTGAAGCTTAGTCCTTCCTAGTTGAGGTAACTGGAAGGAGCCATCATAGTAAGATGGAATCCTACTCTCTTTTTTAATGCAGATAATATCTCTCACAGAGCTGTGACTTAAACACACTAAGCTTTGCTTTTAGGCAGGAGGATTTATTTTACTCATTTGGAATTGGAAGCTGGTAGGTGGTAGACAGCCCTATCTTTTTCTACAAATCTCTGCTGATGCTATTTTTAAAAACAAAATGAATAAAGGTCCCTTAGGAGATGCACCGTAAGACAACAAACATTTACTACATCCTTGCCTTTTTTTATTTAATAACTGCTGATTTTAAATTCTGTCACGTTGTGTTTTTTTGACTTGGAAGATTTCATGGTGCCTTGCCTGTTGCTGTTCTGCTTCAGCAATGTGTAGAAGTTGTATTATAGTATCAGGACACAACTCTGTGGCATAACATTGTTCACATAGTTGAGGGCTCTAACCCTGGAAGGGGGGCCCTTTTTGTGGTCTCACCTTGAGTATCCTCCATCTCTGCAGTAGCTTTTCAGTGTCTTGGTCCCGGGGATACTTAAACTCCAGGAAATGTTAGAAGAGAACTGGATGTTTGTTCACTTTGGTTTGTTCATAAGTCTGTAGTATTTGGGCATCACATTTTATCACAGAATCACAGAATGCTTTGGGTTGGATGGCACCTTTTAGGTCATCTAGTCCTACCCCCCCCTGCAAGGAGCAGGGACATCTTCAGCTGCATCAGAGCCCCATCCAACCTGACCTTGAATGTTTCCAGGGATGGGCCTCCACAGCCTCTCTTGTAAGGACATATATTCTGCACCAACAAAAGGAATTGCAGAATGGGAGCAGTAAATTCCACCTGCCTTCACAGGATCTAAATGAAAGGGGAAACAAATGGAGGGAGAAACTTCCTGCACCCACATAAAGGGAGGGATAACAAGATTCCCTCACTGCAGCCTGGGCTGACTCTTTCTTGTTAAGTCAAAGTGCTTCTGCTTTGTGTTTGGGTCACAACATCCTTATCTGAAACAAAGTGGACCACTGTCATTAAAAACTGAAAAGGATGAGGGGAAAGCACTGCATTTTCAAAGGTGAAAAGGACATAAAAATACACTAAAAACTCTTGCAATTTTGTGTGGTTTGAGTGGAATTCCAGCTTGTCATATATAGGAATAATTTCAGATTGTCAGTTTAAAAGTAATGATAATATTGATACAAAGATAAACTTCTTTCTGAAGAACTCCCAAGCTTTCTCTTTTCTTTTTTTTTTTTTTTAAGGACTTCCTGCATATTTTAGCAGTGAATAAATCTTAAATTAATTCTATAACAGATGATGGAAAAGCACTTTAGAACACGAAAGAAAATCAATGGCACCATAATTTATTAGAAAAATTAAATTATGTGCATTTTATCCAGTTTTGGTGAAGTTTTCCATTAATGTGGTTTCTGTGTTTATCCAGGAGATAACATTAATCTGACAAAAATATTTTTTTCTGGAAATTAGTCTATCGCTTCTTTTTTTTTCCCCCTCTCTTTTATGTTTATTTCATGTTCTGCTTTCCAAACATCCCCAGACTTTCAGCCAGCTAACTTGTATATCTGTGGGCAAATCATTTGGCCTCTTTTTCAGTGATCTCCATCTGCTGAGGGGGGACAGTGCTTCCCAATCTCCCTGGGGTTGAATTTAAATGGACTGATGTTTATAAAATCCTTTCAGTGCCTCCTGTCCTAAATTCTCAAAGGAAAATCATCACACAAAGAGCTGTGGGTACTAACTACACTTTGAAGAAATCGCGAGCAGACTCTTTTTGTCTCCCCTGTTTACTTTGTTTTTCTGAAATGTTGATACACAGAAAAGTCAAGCCAGGAAAAATAGGGGAAAAAAGCTTTTACTCCTACTTGACAGATTTTTTGCTGTTGAATTAAAACTTCAAAGATAAAATGAGAATAAAAACGTACATACTTCAGCTGTCTAATCTTTTATCTGTGCCTGAGCTCTCGAAATCATTCCTGAAGTAGAGACATTTCCTACATACTTGTGACTTTAGCCAAGTGTCACATGAAAGGACAGGCTGTTCCCATAACATTGGGATCTCTACATTACAGGAAGCCTTTACCTCAGTTAAAAGGAACACCTGAACACCCCGTGGCCATGTTATTCTGTAATTATCCATTGTAGACAACTCACCCTTGCTTTGATAAATAAAAGTACATAGGGGATACAGGCTTCCCTGGAGGAGATCAAATAGAGGAAAGATTTATAGATCACAAAGGCCACTTTCACAATGTAAATCCAGTATTAAAAGATCCTCTGATACCAGAAGAATCTCAGTCTATTAATATCACAGAAGGTTTATGGTAATGAATGGTGAGCACTTGCAAAGATGGGTTGAGTACTGTGGTACTGATTCTGAGTGACAGCTTCCCATTTATACAGGGCCATAAAATAGAGAAAACCAGTCTGTCTGTCCTTCTGTGACAAGCAAGTCACTCCTGAATTCCAGACCTTTTACTTTTGTTCTTGAGCTTCAGCTCCTTGGTGTCATTGCTAATTTTTGTCTTTGGACAAATTTTGTCCAGATTTTGTTTTCTGTGCTTTGGCTCCCGCATTTTCAGTAAGTGTTGTGTCTGTCACCTGACTTTCTGTGATGTCCTCAGGTGTGAAACAACTGCTCTGTGTACCAGGTGGTTACCCATTAATATCTCTTTCCTCTTAAACACGCTTTTGCAATAAACTCTCCAACAGTGATGCACTTCAGCAGTTAGCCTGGAACGTGCATAAATATGTGTTTCTGCCACAGAATGTTTTTCTGCACGCTGCAGTTCTAGTACTTAAGTTCCATCTTTTGTGGTTATTTTTTGCAAAAATTGGCTTCACACAACATCAGGTTTTGCTAACCTCGTTTGCACAAAAGCCCTGTAACATTATTAATAATGATTTTAATCTCAAATTTAAAAAATCTGCTTTTCTGCACCATGCTGTTCATCATGTTATTTTCTGCTGTCTCTGGAAAGTTTACAGCTGTGCCTTACAGTTTACCAAACTACTCTCCATTTGTAGGCTACTACCACTTCATGTATATATGAGAGCAAAGGAACGAGGTAAAGAGAATTCCTGCTCCTCAGATATTAATGTGTCAATGAAATTCTCATTAATTTTCATTTCTAAGTATTTTAAAGCTCAGGGATAAATTATTTGAATCCATTAGAGCTGGCACCAATTTTGGTCATTTCCCCTGAAACTGGAGAAGATTTAATCACTTGATTACTCGGGATGCTCTGGGCAGATCATGGAAGGTGCTTCCAGGCCTGCTGTGTTCCCAGACAGGCGGTGCCAGAGCTGCCAGCAGTGCCTGGTCCCCACCCAGGGGCTGCTGCCTGTGGTCCCCAAGGGCTCTGCTGTTGATGGACAGGTTGTATGTAAGGAAAGATGCTGTTGCTGTTCCATGCTGTGGAGTGTAGTTGCCGTGGCCGATCATCTGGGATGCGTGGTACTTTCCTTGGAGAAAAAGCAAAAATCAAGGCAAAGGTTTCCCGTGCTCGTTCTGCAACGCTGTAAATGCTGGGAGGTGTGGTGAGCCACCTTATATGTGGGCTTTCTAATGCAGCGAAGCCAACAGATTTAATTTGTCTTACCATTACTGTTGTAGGAATAACAATAATTAGCCGTTTTTCCTTTCATTAACTTTGTGATTTTGATAGATAGGCTGCTTTTAGAAAGGCACAGACTAAATCTTGGAATTCCGTCTTCTAAAAAAACATCCTCCCTGGGAAAAACTCTTCCAAAGGCCAAGGAAATACTTCAGCTTGCAGGTTTCTTGAGGTGGTTTCCTTGTGCTCTTGTCTTAGGAAACTGGTCTCTAATGAGCACATCTGATTTCAAGCTGCTTCAAGCTTGCACTGGGGAGAGAGAAATTTATAAGCTCTGGGTCAAAGTTTGAGGGAATTTCCCTTTGTCTCCACAGAGTCTCGAGTGTGATGATTTCCTTGCGCTCTTTAGGAAGCATGGCTGGTACAAACTAACCCAGCTTCTAAAATAAGGGCTGCAGAAAGACACTGCATAAGGATTGAAAGGCTGGATTTCTTTTTGCCAGTCTTGCAGATGAAAATACTTTTTCTTGTTATTTCTTTTCTATGAAGTAGAGATTTTGAGGTGATGATAGTCTGGGATTTTCTGTGAGCTTTTCCACAGGGCTTACCTTTCCCTCTCAGCCATACAACCTCTGGAGCATGGGATGAGGCAGGAACAAGCAATGGGCAGCCAAAGTGTCCTCACTGATATCATTTATTTAAACACCAAAATCTCTAACTGCTTTATTGTGATGATCATTAAATAGGCTGAGGTCTTTGAAACATGGGAAGGTAGAATAAGTAGCTAGTTGATTACTGACTGAAACAATTATTTAATTTGGGTATGATAAAATAATTGAAAACCTGGGTGAGGTCTTAATAGCATGTATTTTGGTATGCCTAACTCTTTAAAATAATATATTGTTCTTTCACAGCCCCCAGTTCCTCTGTGCTTCCTCTGGGTTCTCACAGTCCGTGTCTCATGTCACAGTGTGGCCCTAAATTCCACTTGAGTGGAAATGGTGCCAGTGACTTGCATTTTAGGATAAAACCAAATTTTATTGGCATCAGTCATGCTTTCCTTCTCCACTATTAGCTTCCCACTTTTAGTAAGTAGGTAAGAACTGATTTTGGTAAACTCGGTTATCTGCATTATGTACAACCCCAGCAACAAAGATTCATGTGGGAAAAAGCAGTTTATGTTACTTCACTGAAAAAGGATATCTTTGAAAATAAAACTGGTATCTAGGCCATTAGATTTTTCTTTTTTTTTTTACTCTCTTTTTCTTTTTTTTTCTGTATCTTTTATTTTATCTCTTTCTTTCCTCAGAAGAGACACAGCGAGCTTTTAAAAAGTATATCTGGGAGCAGAATAAGTTGTACAGGTTTGTTTTATATTTGCTAAGGAAAAAGTTTATCGGACTGTTTTGTTGGTCTCTGTAGATTCATTTTGTGGAGAAAGGTTGCCAAAATGTCAGTCAAAGCTTAAGGGAAAGCCTACAGCAATCCTGATGTATTAAAATAAATAAAAAAAGTAATGCTGGTGAAAAGGCTTTGGACCTGTAAATCATGTCTGTGCCAGGGTTCATTTCTGAGTGTTTACCAGTATTCTCAGTGCTGACATGGCTTCATGCAAGGGGATCTAAAGCAGCTACAGTTTGTGTGGCCACACACACTTTCAACACAGCAGATCAGAGTGGAGGGAGAAGCTCCATCAGCTGTGGAACTGCAGTTTCCTGTGTGCAGCCCTGTCAAGTGTTGCTCCTCTCTTCAGGCTGATGGTTGAGAACTCTGGGGTACAATTCATTTCTCGTGGACGACTGCACCTACTTTCCCTTTGGAATGACAAGTGCCATGTGTTACCTGCACCAGTGTCTCAGTCCCTGTATCAAACCCATGGGCCTTTTCCTAAAATTTATGCGGAGTTGTAGGGAAAGGAAATACGGATGATGGATGTGTTCACTCAGTCCACTGCTCTTGCAGCTTCTCTTTTTTTTGGTGCCACTTGGTTCGTCCAGACCTCATTATCTGGTGTTGCTCAGACATCCAGCCAGTCCCTTGCTTAAGATAACTTAGGCTGCCACAGACAGCTGAGGGGGAGCAGGGAATGGAGGCCACGTCTTTTGTAGCATAATAACAAGTTCATGTCCAATTCACTTTGTTATGCTGTCCACCAGAAGGAACAAGCACTGGCTTGGCTGTGATGTGGCTGTGATCTGTTGATTATTAGCTTCTCCTCAAGTCAGAAACAGAATCCCCTCATGTTTAGCTTTAGTTGAAGGGGTGTGAAAAATTGATGGCACCAGCAAAATCAAGTCTCTGGTAAAAATTGCTGGTTCTCAGCAAGGATTTGTCAGTGTTTTCTTTGTCACAAATCAAAAACTTTCCCAGATACAGAACTGAATTTTATGTTGTTTTTATTTTTCCATGGCACTTGCTAATTGTTTCCTTGTCGACTCAGCTAATGAGTAGCATACCACTATTTCTTACCAGCCAATAGCAGACCATCCCACGTCTATCTCCCTAAACTGATAAACAAAGACAAAAAGAGTCTTTTTCTTACTGTTTATACCTGGTATTTTTTCTTACTGTTTATAAATACTGTTTTACAGTTTTTAAGTGGAGGAGCTTTCCTTCTGATTTGGAATTGATTTCACTCCTCTCAGCTTCAAGGCAGAGCAGGTTACACATGTGTTGAGTCAGAGATTTATCTGATGACACATGAATAAGGATCTGCACAACCAGGCTCCTAATTACCCAACTGATTGCCCTGCCAATTAGCCATTCTCCAGCTTACATTGCCATTCTGTCTCTGGCCTGTCTGGGTTCCTAGTGTTCCTTTCCTGCTACAACCCAGGCAAAGCCAGAAATCTTCACTTGTGCCCCTTTTCCCAGAGCTCTTGTTGTGCATGAGGATTCACCCACTGGCGTCCATCAGCTCTCTTCTTGCTGATATACTGACCTTATTTTAAAATTCATTTAATTTCAATTACTGACCCAAACCACTTTTTCCTCCACATTCTTGGAAACTCCCATTGATTAACAAAGAAATACACGTCTGATTTCTAAAACTTTCTCTTTTTTGCAAAAATAAATGTGGGGGGTGTGTTTAATTGCATTAAGTTACTTGAGATGGAAAAGCTTCCTTAATTTAGTAAATTACTCTGTGGATCACGATAAGGAGGGTTCTACTCGTGTTCTGCCTTTCTGATGGCATCAGCAATAAAAAGCACAGAGGACCGACCTATTTTAATCATTAAAATTGCAAAGGCATGTCAGAATGCTCAGGGAAAACAGGTCTTCTGAGTGGATGGCATATTTATGTAAGTGCTTTCAAAGTAAAAATGCTTTTTATGGTTGTATCATTAAAACAACAAAACATGAGGAATGCAGCAACAAAGTTTTCAATCTTAATTATAAATCAGCTCAATTACAGGTACAATGTAACCTGTATTTCTAGTTTTCTGCCTATAAAATTAAATAATCTTTGTTGATATAAAAGTACAGGACCCATCTGTCAGGTAGATGAGTTAAAAGCAGTAGGAACTTCAGATTTCTCCTCATTTTTCTTGTATTTGTAGCTACATATATCTGAACAGTGAACCGCCATAGAATTTTTATGATTTTAATTTAATTTCTCACACATTAACTTAGTTCTTTCAGAAGTGAATTACCCAACATTCCTGGCTGGGTAGTGGGCTGATTAATTATTAAACAAGTAGAACTAATGAAATGTACATATTTGTGTAGAGGTATAAGACATTTTGCAGTCCAGAGTCAGAGATTGTAACCCAAGTGCACGCGCTCAGGTCCTTTCCCTTCAGGAACAGGTCTCCAGTGCAGCAGAGAGGGGGGAACATGTCTGGAGCCATGTCTTCTCAAGATATCTTGGGGTACAAGGTCTTGGCCAGCAAGCAGAAAGAGACCAAATATTAAATAAATGTGGGATAAAAACCTGTCAAAAATGTACAATTGAGAAAGGAGCTGAAAAAAGTAGCTGAAAATTCAGGAGAACTGAGCCAGTTTTGCCCGTGAATGTCCTCTGTAATGAATAGCTCATTGTGAATTTAATATGTTGCCTGCAGTGGGCTATTTTAAGTGGATCTCTGTAGTTCATACATGTATTTATGATATTGAAAGCAGTGACAGAGCATTGGCAGCTGTAAGAGCCTGGGAGTATATCTGCCTGGAGCTCTGGCAGACACTGAACATCTGGAGTAACAGGAATCTCCTTGACGTGTTGCAGAGCTAAAGCACTCTAACATCACCCAGTTTAGAGGAGCCACTGAGAGAGATTTCAGCAGCTTGGTCTAAAACAGTATTTCAGAGAAAATAACCAAGTGAGCCAAACTCTGGGCTGGTATTTATTATTGCTGTATCCAGACAACTTACAGTGCCCAAGCAGCAGGATAGTAACGCGTTGGCTGTCCTGTGTGTAATTAGTTGGGTGAACAGACAACTGGAATTAGCAAAAAAATCTATTTGGGGAAAAAGTCCTTTGTGCGTTCCAGTGATCCCGTGTTTGATTACAGAACAGTCTAATTAAGGTCCCATAGAAAAACTGGCTCTTTCATTCCAGCAGGGCTCTGGAATGCATTGACAGCATGCCTCTGCCAACGGAAGAACCACATGCGCACTTGCTCACTGATTTTAGAAAATCAATTAATCCAATTAATGTGGATTAAACGGGATAGGATCGAGCCAGCAATGAGCAGGCTCACAGAGAAGGTAACCTGTGTGAGATAAGGTGTGACTGTGTCTGCAGGTAGGACCTGCGGTGTCCTCAGGGCCTGTCTGTGCACAGCAGGGGCCTGGGCACAGTCTGCTGCAATTCTTTCTGTCTCTCTTGCCTAATTATCTTCCAGAGTCTTGGCACAGGGAAAGGGAAAGGACAATGCTCACGTATCCTGAAGTGAAGTCAGGTTATGGCCAGAGCATGCACATCATCTTGGAAGACTGATTTTTAGACATATGAGAAAATAACAGTGTTGAGAAAGTAGTTCCCAAGCAAAAGGGCTGGTGAGGCCTCTGTGCACGGCCGTCAGGGACCTGCCTTCCCTGTGACTTCTTGTTGTTTAAACCAGACAGTAGCTGGGAAAGTTACATTACTGTCTTGTGATATTTTATTTAGGTTGGTTTCCAAAGAGAGAAGCTGTAATGATAGCTCTGGGTAGCAGTGGCTACAAAAATAACTGGGCTTTTAACCTGCCTCCGGAGGCTGAGTCTGTTCATGGCCTCTCCCATATCCATCCCCTCACGGGCACACAGAGCACCCGGGCACTGTCACTATCAAACAGTGTCACGTTTCAGCAAACATAAAGAGAATAATTTGTGCTGTTTCTGTGGGCTTCCAGTGAACTTAGTCCACACACCAGACTTCAAATGAAGGTCGCTGCACTGCCCGTATCCAGCATTTGTAAAACTTTTAGATGCAACGGTGTATTTCTCCAGACTTCCAAAACATACGTCTTCAAATCCAGTCTGCAGTATCACCTGCATGAAACCATCTGTTTTGGGTACAGCTTAGTTCCACCATCAGGAACTCAGAGAAGCAGTGTAAGCTGTGTAGAATTTATGAGGAGAAACAGTTTTTCTTTACACTGTCACACAGAGAAGAGTCAAGAGCTGGAAGCCCCATTTGGTGTGTAATTAACCCCTTCAGCCTCTCCCCTGTCCTTTGTGCAGTGGGATGACCATGCAGGAGGGCAGGGCAATTCAGCAAGGAGCTTTTGGAGTAAATCTGGGGACAAAGAGTGATTAATTACTTCTTCCAAGACAGGTTTTGACATCAACATACCTGATTCTTTTCTCACCTAATTCCTCCACATGCTTCTGCGATGGTGTTTGAAATTGTTTCCTTGACACAAGTTGTGGCTATCCTTAATATTTAGTATTGCCACGGAGCTTTTTTTTTAGATTTTTCTCCATAACTTTGTTTTCAGAATCAGTCCCTGGAATAGCTGTGCTTTTGTGGTGAAATTCTCTATCTTGATTAATGACATAAACCCTTCTCTCTTGTTTCTCCATGTCCTGATTACTTGTATAGCACCAAAGAGAATGTTGCATATTAACTAAATCCATTATTTTTTAAGGTTTAGGGAAATTTAATTGGTTTTGAGTGAAAATTTTTCTTGACTTTGTACGTAAAAAAAGAGGTAAAAACCCTTTCTTGTAGTTGGCAGTTATTCTTAGAAAGAATTAATATTTGCTATATTATTTCAACAGTCTTCAGTTTATTTGTTGGTTAGTTCTGCTACTCTTTTCAGTACATGGATACAAAAGTGGAATCCTCTGCAGGCACTAACCCAGGGAATGGAGCAGTGGGGAGGTGAGTGGTGGATAACTTGGTAACTACAGAAGTGGTTTCTACCCATTCTCACCTGCTGTGCATTCACACACAAGAGGAACACATACTCTCAGCAGTGTATTCACTATCCAGTGTTTCAGGATTTTTTTCTGTGCAGAAATGAGGGATTCAGGGAGTCTAGAGGGCTTTCATCAGGTTTCTGCAGGACCTTGCTGGTGTCTCCAGTCAGAACGTGTTTCTCTCCTGTGGCAGAAATGCTGTGGTGGGATCTCCAGTAAAGCATCTCCTGAGGTCCCTTTTTCCAGTGTCACTCTTGCTGTCCCAGTGCCCATGAGAGGTTTATAAAGTCCGTTATCCTTTCTTTGGCACTAATCCATGCCCTGAGATTTCTGTGGGATGAGGAACAGTGTGATGAACTCAGCTCTTTTCCTGCACTTGGGATGCCAAGGGGACATCCCTTTCTGATACTTTCAGTTTGCACTAATAATTAGAAATGCTGTAGTCCTAAAAAGCTCTAGAAATATAATTAAAGTCAAACAGAATACTTCCTGGGGCAGAAATTGGCAGTGGTACTTTCTGTTCCCTAGGATATGTCCAAAGCTATAAAAATGAGCCCTGGTTTGTAGACAGATGGGAAGCCTCCTGTGTAGGACAGAGGAATGTGCCTGGCTGTTTATACCCTCATCTTACCCAGAGGGACCGAAAGAGAAACCTTGTTCAAGTGAGGACCTTCAGTCAGCTTTTATCTTGTGTGTGGAAGACACAGTTTATCTGTCTGAGGGATAATTGGACGCCAGATGACAAAGTGAGCTAATTTAATAAAAAGGCTGAGGAATAAAGATTTGAGTCTGCAACTATGCCTAATTCTGTTCTGTTTGCAGTAAAAATAATAACACCTTTCCTGTGACATGGCCATTTTAGCGTCTGTGTTCCAAATTACTTGATAGAGAAAGACATAAAGATTCTTCCTGCTTTGCAGCCATTTTGATTGGGAGATAAAAATGACCAGGTTGTAAAAGTAGTAATATCTGGGTCATTGAATCAATTCAGCACCAATTTATGACTGTGCAGGGAAATGAAAATGGAAAACAAATAGTCTTTAAGTCCTGTTAAGAAAAGATATCTATCACTCAGGCTCAGCTTTTCATTTTTAGGGATATGAATACCATAAGCACCGAACATGACTCTCAACTCATAAATCAGGTTTGAAACAAAAATTTTTTGAGGCCTACAGGGAATATTTACAGAACTGCTGTATAAACCAGCAATGCAGATGTGCACAAAGCAGAAGAAGATTAAATGTTGTACCTATAACCTTAGACTTCAGACAGTTTTAGGAAGGATGTTATCATTTCCATGAGCTGACAAAGGCAGAAACACTCTGATCTCTGCCTCGTTCATTCTTAGATTTGTGAAATTGTTGAGTGCTACTAGATTTCATCAAGTGCCAGTCTACCAAATTAATTGAACTTGCTCATGAGAAGCAGAGATGAGCATTTTAGCAGTTGTAGTGGGAGTTCCAGTGCCCCTCTGTGCTGCAGAGAAATTCAAGCTGATAGAAGCTCGATGGATTGTGGTTACTGCCTCTTCGGTTGTTAAAGCAAAGAACATGTCAAATCAGCCACTGGTAGGATAACGTGTTGCCAACACTGAGATATTTTGAGTTAACATTTACTTATATACAGTACAGAAATGTCAGGCTTAAAGCATGTTACCAAGTTCCTTTTTTAAGTTGGGATTTTGTTTGTTTGTTGAGATGTTGCTCCACTGGCCCTGTGCATGTTGTTCCTGCTGGAAAGGCGAAGCCAAGGTTTGTTGCTCCAGTTCTTTCTACTGGCTTCAGTTTGTCTATCTGTTCAGAGCCCTGCCTGCTGCTCTACTCAACCAGTGTCACCTAGGACTGGGCCTGTAGCTGGAGATGTTCAAGGTGTCCCAGGAAAGGATGTTGGCAATTCCAGGAGCTTTGCTCTGGGAACTGTCACTGAAACGAGCGCTGAGCAGCACTCGGCCGCTCCGTGCCACTGGAGGGCTTGTCTTCAAGTGTCCTCAAAACAGTCAAGCATAAAGAGTTCTGCTGAACTGTAGAGTTGATTTCTGCCTCCTTGTGATTTCCTGGGGAACATGTAGTATTTTTTGCTCATTCCTGATCTCACTTGTTGAGTAATGCCTTTAGCTCAAGCTGTCTACGTTCCTATAAATAACTATTTATAGTTATGAATAACTATGAACCGGGGCAGATGTGGTAACGCTGATCTCTACACTGGGGTTTCATTGTCTGTCTTGAGTGGGATTTCAGGGGGGAAATGTTTGTTTTCTCAGTTGTTTTTACATCAACAAATAAAATAGTCCAGAAAAAAACCAAGCATGTACAAAAGAACAGTATCTAATGATGTTATGCAAGAACAGCACAACAGTTCATGACTCATGGCTTCTTCTGAACTCGGCTGGAGGGCAGTGAGAGTGCAGGGAGTTCTTTTTCATCCTATTGTACTTCTGCAGCATAGAGTGCAGCTCTAACTCCCAGTCTATCACTAACTTGCACGTATAGTTTTGCCCATGGGACAAGAGTCTGATCAGCTGCTCCCATCACACCTCACTGCCAGAGCAGCAGTGCCTTGGTAAGGCACCATCTGGCACAAAACTGGGGGGGGGTGAGGAGAGGAAGGTTCAGTGAAATCTAGTACTGCTTTCTGGGGGATGTTCTGAAATTTGCAAAAGATAAACGTCTTTCAACCTTCCCTGCTTCCTGATTGCTTGGAGAGGGAAAGGGGTTGCACAGCAGTTTATTGAGAGCTAAACCCCTATTTGCTGGTTCAAAGGCCTAAAGGACCCTTTCAGTGAGAAAGGGGGAAGGAAGCCTGGGAGTCCGGCAGTCTCTGCCCGACTGTTCTGTCTGGAACTGATGTAACATCACCTGGCTGTGCAAGTACCACACACAAAGAAGCCAAAGAAGCTGCAAGGCTGGAGCACACTCCTTCTTGCTGCTTTTATGCTCTTCAGGGGTCACTGAGCCTGCAGTTGTAGGAAGTTAATCAGCTGTAGTACCTGTAGGGCCTTAGGCTCCTACAGGGTAATTTCATTCCTGGGACCTCCCACATAGCCTTGAGTTTGGATGCTTGGGACTCTTCCCAAGAGCAGGAGTAGCCACGCATTCTATGGCTGCATGTTTAGGTTTCTCTTTGCTGCAACAAGACATTTTGTAGCATGAGGTTGGAAACTTGAGTACTTCCTTTCATCTCCTGTTCCTTTGAGGTTTCTGTTTATGGACTCCCTGCAATCCTAAAGTGGTGTTCTTGCTTTGCAAAGGTGATATCCAGCCCAAATGCATAAAGGAAGCAGCTTGTAGTGTAATACCCAGTTGTTTTGGATTCTTGCCACTACTGAATTCTCCTAATTTTGTGATCATAACTCTCAGATTATCTGTAAATTACAAATGCTTGAGTAACTGATCAAAAGGGAGTGTAAATTATACACATTTACAGGCAGAAAAAGGGAGGTAAATGTCTGCTTTTCCCCATTTCTCCTTGAAACTCCAGTTCCCCACTTACAACAGGCTCTGCTGCTCTGTCCCTGTGTGTTTGACCCCCCTTTCTGCACCAGCTCTGATTTTGCGTGGATTACCAAGAAATGATTCTCAAGGAGCTGGTTTAAGAAGGCAGGTTATCTGTGTGTTAAAATACCACCCAGTTCACAGTCTGTAACTGGTATATCCCAAAGCAGATGTGTTATTCTCCTTAAAGCTTAGTCCAGCAGAAACAAACTGTGTGTTGTTTTACGGTCCAGATGCGATGCCCAAAGAACAGGGAATCCATGGATAACTCCCAGGTACCTGAGATGAGAATCACTGGTGCCTTTCGAAACTCAAATCATCCCTTAGCCTGTCTCAGGGGCAGGCAGGTGGGGTTGTTACTGGTCTCTGAGGAGTATAAAGGAAATACTGTCTTCCTGAAGCAGCACCTAAAGGAGCAATGTTAGCATGTCATGAAAATGACTTTGCTGTGATACATTAAAGAATGATGTGCTCGAGTCCTGTGCATGCAAGCTATCAGTGCTTCCTTCCCCCACATAGCAAGCTGTTTATCTTTCAAAAGGCTGGAAACTTCATTTTACTTTCCAGAGATTTCCTTGTGGAACAGACAGTATAAATAACACCTGTAATATGAAGCTTTGGGGATAAAGAGAGATAATGTTTGTGCTTAATTTCTTTCCTCCTTCCCATCCATGTCATGTTCCACATTTGCATATGAAATTCATCTCCCACCCTTTCCCATGAGCCTTGTTCATGTCCTGCTGTGCCTTCCCACACAACTTGGCCAAGACTAAAAGACCTTTAAATCTGTCATTGAAATGTATTTTGGGAACTACATTTTAGACAGTATTTCTGTTTAAATGAGTTTTTCCTGATTCCCAAATGTTAAAGAAATACAAGATAGAGATTGTAGGAGAAGGGCAGACCCTGATGCTGTCAAAGCATGTCTTTTCCACTAGAAATAACATTCTCTGGACTGAGCTGATGAACCTGAAGCTTTAAGCCATGTTGTCTGTATTTATGTATGTTTGCACTCAATCCCAGGGAGCAGAGAAGGTAAGGAAAGAGGGCATTAGGACCACCCTGTGTTGTCTATACACAGGAGTAAGAAGCAGCTGTTGCCAAGATTTCTGAACTCCTGCTCTCTGCCCTATCTGGGAGCTCAGCTCAGATTACCTGGGACTTGGTGTTCTCACAAGGAATTCAAAGTAGGGTGTTGGAGTATCTTTCCTGCTATTATATATAGTGAAGCCTCAAGGGAAATGGGGGACCATTTTTACAAAGCATTGTACAGATTTGTAAACTCGATGCTGTTTCCCTAAATGAAAGTGGGGAGCAGCTCTACAGGTGGTCTTTATAACTGCCCCAAAAGCCACTGCTGAAAGCCACAAATAGATCTTGTCTCATCCTTCTCAGCCCAGTGCTCTCCCCACTAGAACAGGCATATTTTAACACTCTAGTACAGTGATGCCAAACCCTGTGATTAGAACTGAGATTTTTTTGTAGTTTGTGATTGCTGCAGTATTGACATTTTTCTTCAAGTGTCAGTCTTTGGAGTTTCTTCAGAACAAGGAGTCTCAGCTTTCTTTAGAAACAAAAGTTTCAAGCCCTGGTGGTTGCAGAAAATTGCTTAAAAATGGGACTCTGATTGTTTCATCAGTTTTTTTCGAAGAACAGAATGCTTGTATTCTTTTTCATTCTTTTTTTATTATTTTTTAACAGCTGTCACTAATAATCACTAAATTAAACATCGCTCAACTTTCTCAACTAATTCATGGCTGTGTGGTCATTTGTTATGGCTGCACTGCAGAAAAAAAGCCTGTAAGGAAAGAAAGCACATATTTTTTGCCTAGTTGTTGGATCCTTCTCTGTTAAAAGGTAGGACTGCTGAGGCACATTTAGTTTGCATGCCAGTTGCTGTGAGACATTTCTGATGGTCCATCACAACCACCACACCATCTGCTTTTTCCAGGCTATTTATTCCATCCTTGTCTAACCTCTTTCTTCTTTAAAAGCAAGCACATTTTCTGGAAGCTGTTACCACTCAATAAATTATTTTTTAAACACTTTCAGGAAAAATTAATCTGGGCTCCACCTTGTCAAATATTCTGTTGCTGGAGCAGCTGTGGCTTCTGAGAGAAGAAAATCCTCCTATCAGTTAGGGTTACAGTGTGGTGTGTCCACACTGGAAGTGCCTCTTGCCTTCTCCTCAGTTAGTTCAGGCTGCTTAAGCTTTTGCCTAATTTTGAGAGTGTGAGTTATCATCATGACCGACCTGGCAATACCCACAAGTAAAAATTAGGTTAATCCTTGACTATCTTCTTGAATCAGCCCTTGAAGAATGAGGTACTCCTCCTTCATCCCACCTGTAATTGTGTTCAGGAAAGTTTTTAATTGTTTTCAGGAAGAGGTATGGATTTCCCAGCTGTAAAACCAGCCATCTTTTCCAACCTCATGGAGCCCTTGTCTTCAGTGGTAGTGGCGATGGGTTCATTATGCAGTGCCTTGGATCAGTTTTACATTTTTTACTTTTAAACATCCTTCTTGATCTTGTGTTTTCAGAAGGCCTATAAAAATGCATGGCTTATGTGCACAGTCCTTTGTAGCCTGGAATCACAGCTTCCCTAAGATGTATCCTCTTTAATCAGGGCACACTGATCTCCCCTCCCCGCTGCTCATTATGATTGTGTTGGTGGTGCATTATAGTGAGCGTTGCACCAGCACAACACAGAGAGCAGCCCCATAACTGGGAAATGGGCCTTCATATGGAAATGTCCTCCTTCCTTTAATCATTTAAATCGATCCTTTCAGACTCTGCTGTCCCGTCTCCCCCAAAACTCTGTGTGTGTCTGTGTGTGTCTCTTACCGATGGCAAGAAATGAACAGAGTGTTTTTGCAAGAAAGTGCACCGTGGATTTCCATAACAAAACTGCAGAACTCTGTTCCTACCCCATTGCTTAACCATTCTCAGAGGGATTTAAAAGGAGAGGATTTCGAATCCTAAGATGCCGACGTGCTACTACCAACCTCACTGTGAGAAATTTGCTTTTGGAAGCTCTGTGGCACAGAGACAGGAGGTTTTCATGGTGTTCTCTTCTCTTTCTTGGGTGATTAGCTCATTTAAATGCACAGAAAGTGCAAAGAGTTTGAAGTTATGGTTACTGGTTATATTTCACTTTGCTTTTACTAACAACCAATTCCATCTGCTGCCATGCTTCTCTTCTGCTCCAGCTTTCCTGAGCTCCTCTGTGTCTTCCTAGACATGTTTGTTTTCTGCATTATATAATATCACCCCATTTGTGTCCTGCCTGTTTTCCAGATGGCTGTTAAATATATTAAAAGCTTTTATTCTATGGCCAATATAAAACCTTATGACTCTCTTTAAACATACATGGTTTATGACTTATTTCCACTGTGTTTTTTCCTATTCTGGGCTAGAGCTGTGCATCTTGTCCATGCTGCCAGGGATTTTAAATGCATTTTGTCATGCTGACTTTGACTTATTAATACAAGGCTGTACAGTTTTTGGCATTCCTTCTCTTTCTACCTAATGTGCTAAAAGTTACTGGAAACACTAAATTTGATGCTCATATTTCAGTGAGGAAATAAGAGCAACAGGCCCCTGTGAGAGATCCTTCATTCCTGCAGGTGATTCCATTCTTGTTCCAAAGGAGCCTGGTTTTCCTTATACCTAAGGAGAGAATGTATGATGTTTGAGCTTAGGGGGCCAGGCTGTCCTTCCCAAACTGCAACAAAGGAGAAGCAGAGACCCTTCCCACTGTCTCCATGCACACCTGGAAGCCCTGGATGAGCAGGAGGATGTGCTGGGCAGGCCTCAGGGAAGCTGCATGGCACTGTAGTGCTCCCAGGTCCAGCCCCAGCTGCTGGATTGAAGGAGAGATGTGTGGCTCTGTGTCTCAAAAAAAAAAGACCCAGCACAGTGCAGATCTGTAACCTTGCATCAATATGTGTATCCTTGCTCTCCCCCCTCCTCTTGCTCGCTAATAGTTTTCCCTAAGATTCTTGAACAACAGAGCAGATGGAAACCTTATTTAAATTTAGAAACCGTGAATACCACATGCTGAGCTCAATGGAGCAATTCAAGTAAGTTTCCCTTAAATGAATATATATTTTTTTTTAATGCTGGATTCCAGTTAGAATTTTTAAAATAGCATAAATGTGATATAAAGCATTTGAAGGTACCTGTATTCCTTACCACGGAAGGCCTCACTTGGACACAAGTGTGAAAATGTGTCCTAAACAGACCAAACTTCACAGCCAGTCCCCCTAAAGGACCTTAACACTCCATTATTTATTAGAGCCATTATAAAAGAAAGTCCTGCACCGTCCCTAAAGAGAGAAAATCTGTCATGGTTCCCAGGAAAGAGAAGCAAGGATTATCCTTGAAAGCAGTCAAAGGAGAGAATAGTTTTTACCAACTTGTCAGTGGAGTTGCCATGGGCACCAGCCAGGAGCCGAGGTTTAAATGTCAGATTTCCCTTCCATTACTGGGTTTTTTTTCTTTTGCTTTTGCTTTATTTTTGCATTCATTCCATTATTCTCTCTTTTTTTTCCCTGTTTATAAGAATTTATATACCAGCTGTTTTCCTAACACCCAGTTTTGCTTCTTTTTATGCCTATCCTTGAACATCATACCAATCTCAGGTAAAGAAATATGTTTGGTTCTTCCTTTTTTAAGTAAGAAAATGTGTTCTTGGATACTCTTTTGAAAGTCATTAGCATATTAATATTTATCCACCAAAGAATAAAAAATAAAGAGACTGAGGCACTTGAGGAAGAAACTGCAGTGGGGAGCAGCTCCCTTCAGTGTTAGCACGCCTGGGTGTGGGAGACATGGTACATTTCATTATTTGCTAAAATATTACACAGAGAGGGATGGGGGGAAGGAAAAGAGCAGAAGGAAAAAGCTCACATCTGTGGTAATGTCTCTGCAGGGGGAGAAAAAGGCAAATCCTACCATTTGTGGAAGGTATTCATGTGTTGCCGGCTGGCTAAACTGCACGTCAATTGAATTAATGTATCCGTTAAATCAAGATAAAAGCTCCGAAGCAGCAGTTTAGAAAACACTTTTTTCTTTTCTGTTCTCTTTTTTTTTTTTTCCCCCCCTTTTCCTTAATTCCTCTAAGCCGGCACAGGACATCTGGGTTGGTTTTGTTTTGTATGCTGGGTTTTGTTTTGCCTTGTGTGTCTTCGCTGTCAAAACCCCCAAACAAACCCAGCTGCCTTAAAAAAAAAACAAATCCATTTGTGTTCTGCTTCCTCGTTAATAGCGTTAGCATGGAAATGAACACATCCCGGCTGGGAAGTGAGCAACTCGGGAGTGGGAGGGGAGTTCACACCTCCTTCGGAGCTATTGTTCCCGGCTGTCTGGCTGCGGGCTCTGCAGGGCCACGCGGTGCAAGCACAGCCCTTGGCACAAGGCAAGGCAAGAGCTGCAAAAAGAAAACAGAATTTTTGTAAGGACCAACCAATGCTGGCACTGACTGGGGGCCTGGAACCTCCATTTGGCCACTAGGTTTGTTCTGGAGAACAAAGATGGAATTGTAGCTCTAGCAAATGTTCAGATTTGGATCCTGGCTTTAGTCTCAGAGTTTTGTGGCTGTGGAGAATGGGATAAATTAGTTTTTGTGGGTTTGAAACCCATTTCTGATCTGCCTTCCCATGATCCTGCCTTCCCTTTAAGGAGCTGAGCATGTTTCCACGTGCATTATTGACACGTAATTATTGCAACCAGTTGATGTAACCAGTTACTTGATCTGCGTTTCCTCAGGGCCCAACTTGCAGGGACCGAGAGCAATGTCACATATGCTGAGTGTTCCCACTTTGCCAGGTAGATCTGTCCTTGCCATGGGATTTTGGTGACTGATTTATGCTTTACCCTAAAGAACCACCGCAGCAGCCTTTGGGAGCACCAGGGAACAGAAATGCCCTGCTGCCTCTCAGCTGGTTGCTGAAGCCTGGGAAGCAGCTCCTGGAATCACAGTTACAAGTTTGGAAGGAGAAATGTCATCTCCTTCCTCCAAAGCTTTAGCATGCAGCTCTTATGGAGAGTTTACAAAAGTAGGAGTGGTATTTGGGGAACACATGTAAGTAGAATGGGACAGGGAATAAAAGACCACAAATTACAAAAAGGGAAAGTAAGGATTAAGCCTTAAGAAGTTCTTTCCGATAGCACAGGTTAGTTAGTCAATGAAACAGACTGCCCAGGGAAGCTGTGAAATGTTTATCATCAAAAGTTTAAAGAAAGAAATAGGAGGCAGTGACAGGAATGTCTTGGGTGTAATTGCTAGAGGAAAGTGCTAAATATAACCTTCCTGCCATGGGACAGTGGGAAGGACTGGGGCCCTTCTAGCCCGAGTTTCCATGAAGATCCAGTGTTTCGAAGAGCTGATGAGCACTCTGCCTTGACAGCAGTGGCCTTTCTACCTTTATTTAGAATCAGAAATTATTCATGACCCTGATTCATGAAACCTCCACTCATCAGCAAGCCTAGGAGTCATGTTAAAAACAACTCAGGAACATTCACTAATTTGTTGGGAAAACTTTATTTTAAGATTTTATACAAACATGCATCACCATAGTAATTTAAAATCTTGTATGTAAAATTATGGCAACTCCTTTCCTGACATCTTGGAAACATGTTTCAGAGCAGATGTTCTGAGTATACTGGGGGTTTAGTACTAAGTCTTTACCTATTTACTGATTATTTTGTCAAAACATGTGGGGAATGTGTTTCTTTCAGGAAAAATATAATTTATCCTGCTCAGTAGGATAAGTGAATGATTGATTCTGGTATTTTATTTGAGGTCTAAATCTAAAGTAATCTTTGTCCCCCAGTGCAATACAAATAGTCTTGCCTTTTAATACCTGTCCATTCAAAACAATCTGCTTTCATGTCTCACTGAATAATATCTTAATTTCGTTTCCATTCGAGTATAATCTTACTCTGAAATAAAAAATATAAAAATACAAATCCAAAGGAAATACGAAGAGCTTTTTTACCCAAGACTTCCTGTTTCTTTACACATCAATTAAAATCAAACTCTGTGTCACTCACTGTTGCCATGCCAGTGAAATCCATGTGAAGTGCATTCTGCTGAAGCACCAGCCTTGCCATGGAGAGATTCCAGCCCTTCCAAGGGAGATACACAAAGAAGGAGAAGAGTAAGTGGTTGTGACCACAACTTCTAAGATTTTGAAGTCAGAAACCTCATTTTTGTCTGTAAATGGAAGGTATATTTCTTAGACTCTGCCTGTGTGATAAATAATGGTGGTGGTTATATAAATTCAGGTGTGCTGTTCTCATTTGTAGTAAAAAAGTGTTGTTATTCTCTTTCTCTTCCTGCCCCACCACTGTCATCTTGGAAGGGCTTTGCTGTGGAGCAGGTGGCAGTGCAGGTGGAGCCCATACATTAGTTTAGCAGCCCTGGCCTTCAGCCACGTGGGAGTGTAGAGCAGGAAATCAGATTGCCAGGTGGAAAAGTAAACTTGATATGAACACAGATTAATATTTCCAAGATGAAGCTTATTAGCAGCAGACAAAACCAAGAATTAATATCCTGATCCAACACTTAACCTGAGTGGTGAAGTAATATGAAAACTAGAGATTTTCCCTGAAGCATCAGTGAAAGTGCATGTCTGGTACATGGAATTAATCTGAAACATTTATTGTGCATTGCCAGTTACATTAGAGAACTTGGGGAAATAACTGCTAGAATTGGCTTAAAATCAAAACCTGCATCAACAAGTCACCTTTCCAAGGTGTTATGTTTCCAGTGGCTGTCATTCACACTGTAGCAGCACTGGAAGCCCCACATAATATTGGGGCTCTCCAAAATGGGATTCCTGAACAGCTGTTAAGCAGAGGGGTTAATTTACAGTGGAATGCTTCTCACTGGAGGTGAATCTCGGACTCAGACATAGGAAATAGCTGACTCTGTTCAGTGTGAGCTGCTACCCGAGTGCACATCAAAAATAGCCCAGAATACAGGGTAGGTGTTCCACAATAGGATGACTGACTGCAAAGTTCCTTGCCTAGCTAACAGATCCCAATATTCAGAGAGAAGCAGAAATAAGTAGGAGAGGGAACAATTCCAACCCTGTGCTCAGCCAGGGAGGAGGGGAAGGGAAGGAGGAAAGGCTGTCAGCCTTAGGTGCTTAACAGCTCTCTGTGATCCAGGAGGTACACACAACTAATTCCTTGTTAATGACTGAAGATGAGCTTCCAGAAAGCCAGGTACCAGGAAAAAGGGAGCAGGGGAAGTCATTCCAGAATGCTAATGAGAAGAAATAGGAATTGTCCTAGGACTCCATACATCTTGGCATCCCCTTTCCACCACAGACATAAGCAGATGTTTGGGAAGCACAAATACAGGACAATTCCTTAAAATTGTTTCAGCCCTTCCCTAATGGCTGCTTCCAAATCTGGCTAAAATGGTTGTGGTTTCTTCGTGCTTAGTAACACTTCAGTGTTTCTATGGACTTCTCTGGAGTCCCACTTAAACTTTAGCATTCACAATGTCCTTACTGCTCATACAGAAGAATTTTTGTTTGGATGCAGAGCTCTTGATGCAAAAGGATTTGTGCCATTAACTAAGAGCGAAAATACAAAGCACAATATCAGTCTCTGTCTGAGAATGAGAAGCCACCTGGAAATGTAGCCCCAAGCTCTCTGATAGGGTCTGTGTGTTAACATCCAGGATCCTCAGTATTTTAAATGTGCTTTATCGCATTGGATTAAAAATTTATCATCTCTGCCCATTGGAGAATGGTGTCATCATGCTCTAGTTAAAACCTTTGTGCATGTGATATATAAATTATCAGAAAATTCAACAGACTTCATGTGGCAACAGCTGCCCTTGTTATGATGCCAGTGTTACCGGTATGAAAAGTAGAGAAATGAGAGTGAAGAAAAAAATCTAAATTAATGGGAGAAGGGGGGCAAGTGGAACCACTGCAAGATTTGTCTTTCTGAAAACTGCCTGATTGCTTTTCAGTTCTATCCTCTTTTTTTTTCCTGTTGACAAGCAAAGCTTGGGAATAATAAGTGCTGCATGAATTAAATCCATCACACTTGACTGACTGGATACCATGTACTGGATCTTCAAACCAATTTGGTTCTATCAGTGTGCCACTATTGATTTCAGTGCTTTGACAGAAAATAGCAGAGAGACAAATGAAGGGAGGGGGAGTCTTACAAACATTTTTTGTGATACGTAAGCTATAGCCAGTAGCTAATGCAATGCCAGATTTCCTCTATCTAAGGTACCACTGAGCTTGGTTCCATACAGCTCAGTCAATAATGTTAAATATGTCTCTGTTGATGCTGCACACTGTTCTTTTGTGTCTCTTTAAGAAAGGATTATTGACAGCAGAACAGGAGGGTAGTTATTCTGGTCCACCTACACCATGTCTGTTCCAGAGCATCACCAGCTCCCCCTTCCCAGTACAGCCGTGCTCTGTCAGACATCCCAGTCATGGACTCGGAGGAGGATGGAAATTGTGCCATTGAAAAGGAAATCAGCAAAGATGGTCTTTCACCAGTTGCTGTTTATGTCACTCTGGTTTTAATTCTCAGACAAGTCCTAGCTCTGGAAAGTTCTAAAAAGCATTTTATTTTCTTTCCCTCTTCTCTTTTTTTCTGACATTTGTCTCTTCCATTTTACTTTATGTAAGAAAGAACAAATCCTGTCCCCAGCTGGACCTAGGAAAAGACCTGGGACCAAAATTCTGGCTTGTACAGGGAGTAGTGGGGATTCCTGATGGAGCACTGGGGGGCTAATTGTTTTTTGCTGCTGAGATGCATAATGAAGTAGCAAATGTTGAATATTCCATGGAGGGCACTGAGATTGCTCCTGGTGAGGCTGGTAAGGGAGTGGGAGGGTTCAGCTGAAGTTTTGCTGTTTGTTTTGTGCCACACTCAGGTGTGACACACAACCTTTCTGCCTTGTCATGCATCTCTTCCCATTATCAATCCTCTGGGGCAGGACTGTTTCTCCTGTGCTTGGCTAGGATTTGGAATAAAGCTTTCCTGAGGGATCTGCAGAAGGCACTGTAATTCAAATCATCAGTGCTGAGAAGGGAGTTATGTAGGAATGGCTGTGCCAGGCAGGTGCACTAAATGGAGCTCAGCACCTCCTGCGTGCAGGCAGGAGAATGAAGAGGTTTCATCCCATGCTGCAGTCTCCTCTCAGGTCTCTAGACATCCTTTTGATTATGATCAAAGCATAACATACAGTTATATGATTTCTCTGTGCATAACTGAAATCCGGTTGGGTTAATCCCTGTTAATGTCTGTAGCATATCTTACCTGAATGTTTGAGATTATTTTGGATAAACTCTGCATTTTGTCAAGGGTAAATACATGGGAATGTGTGCAGCAGTCACTGTTTCCCAAAACATGTGACATTTTCTACAGATGGCTCTGTTAGGGAGAAATGTTAAGCCTTAAGATTTTCTTTCTCCTGAGGGAAAAAAACTTAAAATATCTTTCTACTGTCCAAAGCACTACACAGCCTGAAAAATAGACAACAATAATGAATTGTTCCATTCAATAACATACTGTAATAATCAAGGACAGATCTGATTACTAAGCCTTTCACTTTTTGAAGTGGAAGTTCCTTATTAACATAGGAGTCTGCTCTAAAAACTGTTTCACAACTTCTGAGTGATGTATTGTAGAAGAAGAGCATCGCAGATCTCCCGAGCAGGTACAGCTTAATTTAACTCTGGTGGCTGTTCAGGAATGCACAGTGATGAAGTGTGTAAAGGAGTTCAAGTCCCTTCCTTTTATATGATACAGAAAATGTTTCATTGCCATATAAAAGGCCCGTTTCAGGGCTGTTGTTTCAGCTCCTTTACAATACGCCTGTGGCACAAGGGCAGGTTTGGGCTCCTTGGAGACAGTTTGTTTCCCCCTTAATAATTGCTGACACCACAAGGCAAAAGTGTCCCTGCCAAGTACTCTTAGGGATCAGACTTAATTCCCAAATCCTTTCTAGGGTAGCAGCTTCCGAACTGTGTGGTGGCTCTTGGAGGTGATGAGCCAATGAGACCGTGTCTGACAGGAATTCTTCCTCCTCCATCAGACCTATCCCATACAGTCAGAGTCAGGTTCTCAGTCTGTCTAGGAGGCTCTTTGGAAAGGTGGGATCTCTTTTTCAGCCCAGCACTGCAAGACAGCCTAGACAGCTTGTGAGTAAAAGGTTAAGAATTAAGAAAGGCAATAAAAGCTGTGGTAAAATGTGGAAAAGTTTAAAAATACTTTCCCACATGGTTTCTACTTTAAAATTGTCTGTGTACTTAGTTTTAGAATTTTGGGGTGTGCTTCATTGACAAAAGTACTTTTTTCTTTTAAACATTCTCCGAATTGAGACAAGTTCATTATTTCAGGCCAGGTAACAGTTGCCTTTTGTTTGAGGAGTTATGGACCCCTGTGTCATAACAGTCCTTAGACAACTTGATGCACACTAACTTAATATTTTCAATATGGATCTCCTTTTATTTTAATACTGTCTTTAAAAAATGGGGATTTCTTCAGCCTCTACCAGTTATTGTGGTGGCTGCCCTAGGTTGGAGGCATTTATCTTCACTGAATTAAGAAAGTGCTTCCACCTTCAAGAGCAAAGTGACAGAAAGGAGCTCTCAGCATCTCTGGTTCCAGTAAAGAAAACAAGCAAATAGAAACAAAGACAGTTCCACTTACAGAACAACTGTTCCTAAGACGTGAATAAAACTGTTTGAATTTCCAGTAATGTATATATAACATATTCCTGTCGTCTGCAGCATATTGGTAGGAAACCTTAAACAGCAGATGTTCCGTGGGACTTCTACACTGAAGTCCAACCTATATAGGAGACAGAACTTATAATGAGACATAATGTAGTTGTGAGACAAGACTCAGAGGCAATTTCCTGCAAGAGAGTGTGAGATTTAATCACTTTGGGCTACTTCTGCAGCTACTGCTGAGGCACCTTAGTTACTCTGTCAGAGAGGGAGAGGCTTGTCAAGATTGTAAGCAAACGGAATTGCTGCCAGCCATTTACTCACAGACAACAGATGATTCTCACAGACCATTTGTTTTATTTCAGTGCATTTCGTCTTGTGCTTTGCTGTCTCTGTAAAATCCACGGCCTTTTATGTTAGGACAACAGGACATTAGCAATTATGGCTGCTAAATCGCTACACACACAAGCAAAGCCCCCTCTCTGCCACGTTACTCATCAGCTCAGTTGGTTATTATCTCTATCAGTTCTAAAAGTTTTGATTCTAATGGCTTTAATTACCTCAGGGAAGTCATTTTGCAGTTCTCGATTGATAAAAGTAGTTGTTCAGCTACTTGAAGTAGCCAGTCTTGTAAATATTAGGCCCAATTAGCATTCTTGTTGTCAGCCTTAGCCAACACTGTGCAGCAGAGTGAAGGAAAAGCGATCCCTGGCAGATGATCAGCCAGGTAATTACTCAGGTAGTTCCTGGGCAGTCATTCCTAGTCCAAAGGCAGGGCATGGAATGTCTACCCAGCAGCCCTTGGACCATCCTGCCAACCTCCATGCTGTGCAGTGGCTGCCACTCCTCACCAACATTTATCCAGCCTTCCCCATCCTGTTGAGATTATTTGCAGCCCACAGGCCCCATCTGATTTCTGGGTTGATTGCACAGATTGTAACTCAGGGCAGATTTGGCAGAGGGAGGTAAGGCAAGGAGAGACAGATGGGGGAGAATGTCATTGACCCAGTTGCCTTGCCTGAACTAGGTGGAAAATGATATCCTTGTCCCATCACTCTCCACAAATCAAACAAATTTAGTATTCCTATATGAGGTCTGTGGCATGATTTCCACCGCCCAGGGATGAGTGTTTCTGAGGCAAATGCCATTCTCTGTAATCATTTGCAGCAAGCCTCCCTGTCACCACCTTTGAGTTTCCTTCCCAGTACCTCCAGCCAAGCATCTTTCCCAGCTCTAGAAGTGGGTAAGGGATGTAAAATGGTTTTATTGAAACACCACAGCTATTATCAAGAGCATGACCATATTCCAGGTGACTAGCAACCTGCAGACCGCTTAGTCTTAGCCAGGGCCATATCATAAAGGAGAATAAAAAACGGAAAAATGTTAGGTTTCCATGGCAGTGCATCGGGAATATCATCACCAGTTTCAGTGCAGACCATGTGGGAAGGAGGAAAATATGGTCTAAAGGATTATGGCTAGAGAAAGGAGGGAGGGTGGGTGGCATGGAGACCCCATTTGCCAGAAAACATGAGACACCACATTTTCCTTTTAAAGCAATAATTTTCATGAGAAACTTCAGCTCTCAGAGATTTGTTCTCAGAGATGTAAATGTGCATTAAGAATGTGGGGGCAGCATTCAAATGCAGAAATCAAAGTCCCCAAAATGGAGGGAAATCGGTGGTGGCAAAGGGCTATTGAGTTGGCAGGGTATCCATATTTTATCAAGGTAGGGTTTTGTGATTGATTCTTTTTTTTCTTTCATTTTTAACAAAGGAAAGGAAATGCTATTACAATAATTCACACTCAGAAGTGTATTTTCCCCGTTGCATTTAATGCAATTTCATTAAGTTAGCACAGTCCAAATTAAAATGTGAACAGTATACTTGTTTAATATATCAAAAGCAAATTAAGTCTGGATTTGAAAAGATGTTAAAGCTTTTCTTTCATAAAATAAAATTAGTTCTAATTTGTCTCTGAAGTTTAAACTGAAATGAATTTATTGTTGAAATATAAACCAATAGCTTAATCCAAGCTTAATATAGTTAACAGTGAGGAAACTTCATAAGGTTCAAATGAATATTGTTATTATGCTTACAAGCTGAGGGAAAAATTAGCAGAGCACTGCTGAAATTACTAAAGCTACAATGGGTAACCCCTTTGAAGTTTATGGCCATGGGAGAGGCCAGGAAAAGGGAAATAAATACACAGAAAACGTTCATCTTTTTGGTAAACTTACACAGATAAATTTTTCCAGGTGTTTAAAGTGGGACATGAATATTTTGAGGACGTTATCTGAGGTCCAGTATGGGGTGTAAATACTGACTAGCACTGCAGTGATGTCTTATCTGAGGGTGATACATTCTCTCTTCCAGTGTTTGCATTCTTCTGTTTCTGTTCTTCATAGCGTGTAATGAATGAGTTTACCGAGCCTAATGTGCACACAATTGGCAAACACAGTATATAAGCATTTGTCTAAATGGCTGAAAACCAATTTTGAGTTTGGAAATGTGACTATTTGTTCAAGAAGGTAATTCAGTTTTAATGGAAAACCACCATACAGGCCGTCAAAACCAAATGACAGAATACAAAGGGAAACCATCAGACACCTAAACAAGCAGCCTGGTTTAGAAAATGCTGAAATGTGATCATTAGGTCACTCTGTTGGGCAGCTAATGCTGAATTTAATCCTAAATTTTAGGCATCTGTTTTTTTGAAAGGTTTGCTCTCTCAGCCTCAGTTTTTCTTTTGGTGAAGTTGGAGTAGGGCTACTTCCTCTCCTTACAGAGATGGTCACAGGATTGCTTCTTTTCACACTGCTTTGTATGTGGAAAGTCCTATAAAAGCATTATCTGAACATTCCAGAGAGCTCTAGTGTTATCCTATCACCCACTCACAAAGCCAAGTAATGGATAATTGGGTTCCTACTTACCTTCACTGGAGAAGAGATTTCTCATTTAACTCTATCCATAGAAAGATTAGTAGTCCTTGTTGCTCCAGGAGAATAAAGTTGCACAGGACAGGAGAAGTGAATAATAGTGAGTGTAAAGCCATGGTTGTAAACCCGTAGATCTGTTGCAATGAAGAAGTTTCAGAGGATGAAATATCCTCTCTCACTTTTATGGTCATACTTGGAATTCAGTACATGGAGACACATTACTCTGGGTCACGTGAAGCAGAGTAAAACAGCCCATTAATTGCATCAGAAGTTGACTTCATATATTCACACCTGTCATGTGAAGACAGATGGAGACTCTCCTGTCAGAGCACAGCCAGTGGAAAGGCAGCTGGAGCTCACCGTGCCTTCCATGACCTCTTTGGGTTAATAAGCACCACTTATTGTACCCATCAAAGATTATCCTTGGTTGGTGTGGTTGGTTTGTTACAGCACTGATGTGTTTGCTGGGTGCACACAAGATTTTTTACCACATTAAACTTCTATTTCAATGCAATCCACTTTTTCTTTTTAACTTTGTAAAAATTTGGCCAAAGAGGAATGTTGGAAATTAAGTTTTGTTTTATGCATATGCCAAGGTCACAATCACGTGCACAGAGGTGAGGAGCTGTTAACTCCTTTCGTTGCCATGGCCCATGACACAACTGAACAGGTATTCCCACTGGGAGTTTCTGATGTTGCTATCAGCAGGTACTAGACCTAACTTTAAAAAAAATAATGTTTTCTGAAGACCCAGAGATGGCTTATTCTCTGCCTCTCTCAGGCAGAATTTTGTTGCAAGAGATTAATTAGTTCTGCAACTCTTGCTGCTTTCTTTGTCATCTTTTATCTGGGAAGCACATGGAAAAAGCCTTAGCCAGCTTCCAGACAAGGTTAGTGCTTTTCAGCTGTGCTGTGACAGAGCCTAAGAATGTTTTTTTCCACAGCTGCACAATATTTCTAAACTATTCTCTGTATTTATCTGCAGTGACCTTCCAAAAGTAACCTGCCCTTATGGCTACAAAGCTTAATTACTGTAATCTTGCTTTAGTTTTGCTTCCACGGGGGTGTCTGTGCTCTAGAGCAGCATTTATCAGCACACTCATTCCTTGGAATAAACTGATGTGGTGGGTTCCCACAGGGTGCTGTCTGCCTGCAGTGTGTCAGGTAGACTGGAACTTGCCCTGTTAATTTTTAAAAGCTGTAACAGAGAGGCAATATTACATTGCAAGGCCACCCTTCTGCAGCACCTCCCTAAAAGTTCTCATTGTTTTGATACTTTCCATATTTCTCAGGTTTCCACTGTCCTTGCTGGAGCAACCAGTTCCCTGTTGCTGCAGGAATGTCAAAAAAGTGATATTCTTCTGGATATTTCTGTCTATTTTGAAATCACTGGAGGGAAACATTTCAGATTATGTCCCCACAGACCCAGCTGGACTTCTCTAAAGACCTGGGGTTTTTTTCCTTCCTCCTTTCCAGGTCTTTCCTTTGCAGCCACTCCCCTGCATTGTTTACCAGTTTTAAAATAATCCTTGTCAGTCTCTGAAGTGCAACCAAACTATTTTTTTCCGTGGCATAATAGCAAACCCTTAAATAACTGGTATATTGTATTGGTGATGAGAACAGAAAGCATTTACATAGAGAACAGCTTGCCAAACCCAGCAATTTCTTCTACAGTCAAGAGAAAAATAAAGCCTCTTGATTCTCCTAGCACAGATTTTAATTATTATTTGATATAAATACTTTCAAGAAGACTGTAGGAAAAACATTGCTTGTAATCATCTCATAATGGAAGAACATTGGTATGGGTCAGGCAATGTCAGGAAGGATGGGGATATATATATATATATATATATATCAGTAGACTGCAAAGGTCAGCAAGGTAGAAAATACATACAGGATGTGGCCTGTTTAATAGCCATGGTTAGGGACAAGTAGTCAAATTTAGGCTTTACATTGCCATTACCACAGATGTCTGAGCCTTGCTAGGGAAAAATAAGCATGTTTTATCCACCAGGTACAAGTGTGAACCAGTTCCTGATTTCCAAACCTCCCAGGATTGAATTATACTGCTGTTTTTCAGTAGTAAACTTTTCAAATTTATGAACCAGGCAAGCTTAAACGACACTGTAAAGGAAATAAATGAGATATTTTTCCAATTAAACAAAATTACTTCTTTAAGTCATTGTTTTAAGAGATCTGTCATTGTGTTGCAAGGGTGGAGAGGAGGATGCTTCATCATAAAGAAATACTAAAAAAAGCTGCAATTTGGAGAAGGGGAAAAAGAACATTAATAAAATTTGTAGGTGGTACTGAGATGACAGGTGCTATAAACACTACAGGAATAGAGACATAATAGAACAAAATAGTGCCTACTGAGACAAGGATATGCAGTGGAAATGCAAAATGAGAATCAACTTGAAAAAAATGCAGAGAGGCGTCTCCTGGGGAAATGACTCCTGAGCGCACGCGTTCAATGAGCAGGAGAAAATGGGGAAATGGTAGTGATTAAAGAGACCCCGGGGTGAGGCTTGTCAGAGAGTCAGACAGCAGCAGCAGGATGATCTGGATAAAGGAAGGGGCAGTTTTAGGATACATCACGTTCCCAGTGTGGTCTCTCTCTGGTCAGGGCACTGGTGCAGAGTTTCGGTGTTGGGGCTGACTGATGTCAGGAGCAGTTGGTTCTGGGTTTCTGTGCTGCCTGGGAGGCCTTTTTCTGCTTTACTGCAGCCCTGAGTTTCACACCTGCTGGTTGATGAAAATAGAGATTAATTTCTCGTGATGTGACACACAACAACAAGTTTCCTAATTACTATTTTCAATCAAATCGTCGTGATTTTCCTATGAGAAGAGGAATAATTAAGAGAAGTAGAGGCCTGAACTGCATTGCTTTTAAGTGTATTCAGTTAGTGCTTCAGTCTGGGAGGAGAGCAATCATTTCTCTTTGTCTTCTGATGGAAAACTTCCTCCTTCCTCCTCACTTCACGATTTTTAGGAATAAAATTTTAGTGTTATAAACGAGAAATTGTCTCAATAGTAAAGAATTGCAATCACCAGTATTCTCATGCAAGACCAAGGCTGACATGCACTGATTCACTATAAAGGGTTGGATGCACAAGCACCAGATCCATGCCTTTATACCAACAGACTCCCTGGTCTCCAGTGGAAAAGAAATCAGGTTACAAATGGAGTTAAAGAACCACTCAAATGTCATCCCAGCACTTTATTTTCAACCCTTGCAGTGGTTGGGCAATCCTGGGCCAAAGGCTGTTAAAATGCATTAGGTCAGGGGGGTACTTGAGCATGTGCCTAATGCTGAACATGAGTCTGTGTTGGACTCTGGGTGATGATCTGCTGCATTGAGGGCTCATCCATGGAGTGATCACCTGCAGCTTCACAAGGAGCATCCAGGGAAAAACAGACATCAACAACCTGCCCAAATAAAAATCTGCCACCTCAAAAAATGTGTTTCTGTTCCTCGACAAAAAGTTTGCAGTCTCTTTCAGAGGAAGTAAAAAGCAATTTAAATACCACCTGTGACTAGTGGTTTCTTAAGCTTACAAAGTGCAGAAAAAATGAGTTATGTAAACATTTAATTTTTGCTTTTATTCTTCACCTGGGGCTGTCACAGCCCAAATGATACCAGGGAGCCTGTTCCACTGAGCTTGGCAAAGATGTTACTCATCAGGAAGTTCAAGGCCAGTGCTCAGAGTTCTGAGAGCTGCATGTCCTTATCTCTAACTTGTGCTCAGTTTTTATCCTGCAGTGAAAAAGAGCCTGTCTGCACCTCCAGTTTATGGTTTTTTTCTTTCTTTGTTTCACGCTGGGGCGAAAAAAGAGGCTCCAACCCAAATTTTAGTCCCAGGTATCTTGATCTAAATCTCTGCCACAATAAGTGGAGTCACTTTGGAAGAATATCTTTCCATGGTGTTGTCCCGTTATGGATTTATGCTTCCCTGCCATTTGTGTCACTCGTCCCACCACGTGTCCTGTGATGTCTGTCACTCACAGAAGGAGAACAGCAGCTCCCTGTATATCCTGAGTGAGCAACATGACATTCAGTGGATTTTTAATTAGATAATGCAGTTCATGGAAGAGCTGTGAGCCACAGCTGATAAGTGAATGTAAAGTACAGCCCTTGCTCTTTTAATCCCGCCTGCTTATTTTACATGAGAACAGAGTCTTTGGAAGTGCCATACTGGAAGCTCATTATACAAGAGGAATAAAATTGAGCTCCTTGTTTTTATGTTACTTTTGTTGGAGGCACATCCCATATAGGGATCTCAACTCTAAAGAAGCCTTAATGTAAAAGAAGGAAACAATGGGATCAGTGACAAGCCTAATTGGCTTTTTCAGATGTTTAAAACATGAGGCCAGCACATTCATGCATGTGATGTACATGAGAAGAGTTTCTGGTAGAGCTATGGGAAGGATCTTCTAATGGCACACGGAATATGTGTGGATTTCCAGGGTTTGGTTTCAGGCTAAGACATGAAGTTATAGTAAATAGCCCACAGTAGTTATTAATTCCAGTAGAACAAGGAGCATGATGCATCAGCAGTGGTGGTGGTGAGTTTTGCTCTAGTCCACAGGAGAGGTGGACAGCAGTGTAATGTTGTCCCTAATGAATTAATTTGTCTGGTACCCACTTGGTTTCCCCAACAGCCTCTGCCGTATCTCCCTGTCAGCAGAGATTCTTACTTGAACCACCACATTTCTTTTTTCTTGCTGGTTTTTTGTATCCTGAGCACATTTCTGGAGCTTCGTTGTACCCTGATTGCTTTGTGTGTGCTGGTTTGCAGCTTACCTTGAGAAAGGTTTGTTTACTGTTGCAGAGTAGCCTCCAAATTTAAGCCACCACAGCCCCGACAAACATTAATTTCACTTGCCAGTGTTTACTTTTAATTTTTCTTGGTTTTCCGTATCAAGTTCCCTTAGTATAACAGTACTTGAGCAGTGGGGAGTTTGACATTTGCTCGCTGGCACACAGAAATTCCAATCAACTTCAGTGGATTTTAGATTTACAGTTGCCATAGGGAAGAATCAGATGCAGCAAAGGTGGTTCAAATTGTAAGCAAATCAGTTATTCGATAATATCCCACTCTTTATTCTCAAACACAGTTATTCTGACTGCAGTTTGGGTGCAGGAGCATAGCATTTGGGAAAATATGACTGTGTGCTATTTGAAAACAGTGACTTGGAAGCAGACATATATATTCATTCTTTTATCCATCAGGACAGTTTAATTAGATTGAGGTGTACTTTTTAATGAGGTTCCTTGCCACATAATTGGTTAACAGACCACATTGGTGAGTTTGTTTGATTAATGGGGAAAAAAACTTCATTACTTAAACCAAGCTGTGTCCTGGGTGCTCCCTGAGCAGTGCCTGAAGTGCTGAGTTGGATCCAGCAATCCTGAGAAAGGTCACAAACCCATTTCCAGAGCCCTGGTCTGAAGCCTGTTAGAAATTCTGCTCCACTCTGCTTTTATTGCACATTAGTTTTAATAGGATATTATTGGTTTGTGAATACCCTTTTCCCAGATGCTGCTACAATGTAGTTTTTATTGCATAGCAGTTTTAATGTGATTTTACTGCTTTATAAATACACTTTTCGCCATTCTTGCCTTGCTACCATGGCTGTACCAATATGTTTGCACATTAACATTACTGCTGTCTTAAAATCAAGGTTAAAGCAATCACAGTAAGGCTTTGCAGAAGGAATGATAATTGAAAATGCACCTAGCAGGATGCTCTTGATATTCTATAAACAAACAAAGCAGAATCTTTATTCATTATTTATCACTTGTTCTTTGTGACATTTCTTTACAAGATGTATCTTTTTCCTTTCACAGAGCTGAGCCAAAACATATGTCGGGCCAGATGCATACATTTACCTCTCTTCCTTTTCTCCCACCCTGAATCACAATCAATTTGATTTTCCCCCAAGTATGTTTTCCTTATGAATTTATCATATTTGCAGAGTGTACCACACAGAGATTTTTAAATATTGGCACAAGGATTTGGTGCCTTAATGTTCTATTGGTGCTCTGGTGTTCCAAGATGTATTAAAAAATGTCTATCAGTCAAATTTTCTGACACAAAATGTTAGGCTTCTGGGTAGAAATAATCTGGATCTCCTGACTTAAACACCTGTGTCCCCCATGGTTGTGGTTTAGTGTTCTCTTTGCAACTGATAGGCTGGAGAGCACCTCTTTTCAGAAGATACAGGTGCACAGTCCTGTTTTTACAGTTTTATTCATATTTGTGAAGTAGTTCCAACTCTTTTGCATCTCTATTAACAGCTGTAGATATTTGCCTCTGGTCATCATGGGTTTGAATCTTTATGTCTTTAGCAAGTCATATGAATTTTCTGTACTGTAACCTGCAATTTGTGCTGGTGTCTATCTATTCCTCATTTATTCCATCCCTAGATTTAGAAATAGGCTTTGTTTTTATTGTTGCCTCTGTTTCTGTACTGAACCAGAAGTTGCCTGAAGTTCTCTTCCTTCTTCACGGTATGGTTTTGATTTTAAATGAATTTTATTCACATTCTTCTGCATGAATTGTCTTCACATTCCATCTCTGTCATATTTTCTCCTGGTTTGGAAGGTTAACCCCTTTGAAGTACAGATGTGTGTGTGTTTTGGTTGGAATGCTTCTCTGTTCTCTCAAGCTGGACCTGGAAGGGTCAAGATCCCTGTTCCTCAGACAACACCCAGTGTCCAGTGATTTATCCAACGCCCTCCATCATCTCCAAGCCACAGCAGACTTATTCCAAGTGGGCTGTGGTACCTTTTCTGTCAGAAAGACCCTTACTGAAGTCAGTGGAAAAGTGCCTGCTGACTTGAATAAGGTCTGTGTTTAAATTTATTTTTGGAACACCAAACTGTTTTCTTTTTACCTGCCTTAAAAAAAACAAAAAAGATAAATGATCTTTCAGAACAAAATTGTTTTCATGTTCTTTTTTCTCTTTCTTTTATTGCATTTGATAGGGATACAGCTTTGCAATTCTGTGCAGAGCAGTGTCTCCCTGTCCTTTGCTCTTTCTTGCATCGTGCAGCACGCTGGCATAATTCAATAAGGTTCTGCTATGTACATATCTTCTGATCTGCCAAGAAACTAATTTAATTCCAAATTAACTGCTCTCAAAAGTATTTTTTTCCTTCTTCATTTTAACACATTGCAAGGCTACAAGTAACTGTAGTCCAATTTTAATGAGAACAGTTGAAAAGATACCATAGATAAATGTTAGCACACGTCAGAGCATCTTAATTTCTGAGGCTGTGATTCTGACTTAGGGCCAGCTTTGGGTGTTGCCAGGTAGGCAGGAGAGGATCCCAGGAATAGGGATGCTTCAAGGTTTAGTGAGGAAGGAGGGCGTTACTGAGATCCCATCCACATTCATAAATTCTGTCCAGAACCCCACCCCACTGATCTTCCCCTGAGCTTCCTTAACCCACAGTCCTCCAACTTCTTGGATCCTCCCACTTCATCCACTTCAGTTATGTTGTCCTTAATTTTACCTGCACTGCTTGGAAGCATTACAGTTACTCCAGCCAGGTTTCTTTGCCTGCCCTCGGTGTGTTTGTATTTATCCCTTCCCTGATATTTGCATTCTCCAGTAGACACAGCCAGGTTTGTCCTGTGTTTGTCAAGCAGTTACCAAAGTGAAGGGCTTCAATGTCAAGGGCTTACAGGAAATAATTTTGGCAATAAATATTAGGATAAAATGTTCAAATATTTCAACACCGAGATTTTTTTGTTAACTCTAACCTCGTTATGAGCTTAAACACGAGCATTTCAGCAAGCTTTTACTCAAAGGTTCGCTGTCATATTCAGTAGGGGTGAGGCCAAACAACTAAGGCATCCACACACAACTTCATTGGAATGGTCACGTGTTCTGTTTTGGTGTTCTGCAAAATCCAACATTCCATCAAGTTGGAAAGGTAGAATTTTATACTGTGCAATAAAGGAAATATCACCGTGCACATCCTTATTAGCACATGAATATAAGAACTGATTTAAGTTCTATGCGTAGCGTGAAAGTACATGGGATATTGAACAGAAATAAAGTTAGTATTTCCTAAATCTTTCTATACTGACCTTAGCTCTGAGTTGTATATTTCAGAATCAAACCTATACCTGTCAGCTGGTTTGTATCTTAAGTAGAGTACACATCCCTGTGTCTATATTAAAAATAAACCCAAAAGAAATAGCTTTTTGACCTTGAGTGAATTATTTCGAACTGGCTTAGAGAAAGCAGGAGGAGTTATTTCACAGCAGCATCCCCATGTGTACTGCTTCCACGGATTTCCCCCCAAACAGTGACATGAAATAAATTATTTTTAATGAGATATATAGCTCCATGGATGTGAACAGAGACTCTCTTATGTATTCATCATAACAAAACCCTGGAACTTTGCAGGAATTTCCCTTTTTGAAGTGGACTGTTCTTCAGGCTGCTCTTGAATATAGGTCAAGTATCAACCAGAAGAAAAGACTGAGCAGCTTCAAGTTATGTATTATTTACATATTTACATTTATGTGTTATGGAGGTCAAGAGAAGAATAATAAATCTCTTCATTTTTTTACTCTTCCCTCAAATTCTTCAAAGGGAGGAGAAAATAGGATTTGGGGTTGGTTATGGTTTTCTGTGTTTGGGTTGTTTCCACTGACTGTGATTTAGTCTGATTGCTTCTGCCTACAGTGGATTGAAACTAAGGCAAAGCTTCATTAGCATCACGACATGTACTTGTGCTTAAGTTCCATAATTCTTTCAGGTCTGACAAAAGAAAAGACATGCTTTTTTGGTCACAGGGATAGAAAACTAATTAAGTTTTCTTTGAAAATGACGGCAAGCTTCTCTGAAATGAGATTTTTATTTTTTTTTTCCCAGCTTTGAATTATTTCCAATTCTGGTATAGTCTAAAAGTTACAGACCAAGAAGACTGAACCAAGCAGAGCAGAACATTCTTGTAAGAACATCTACTGTGCCTCAGAGATTTGTTTGTATATCTGAGGGTAACATATTTTGTACTTACTCTGGCCCCAGCATCACAGACTGCATTTAAAGCAAAGCAACTTGTAAAACTCCGAGGCTGCCAAGGTTGGCTAGAGCTGTCACAGAAACCCATCCAGTGGTACCTGAGAGCAGAGAGGCTGTATGGCTGCTCACCCAGCACCACTCTAAATTCAAGTGTGAGTTAGAAACACCGGGGTTTGGGCTTTGATCATACCAGCTCTCAGCAGGGTGAAGGGCTCTGCAGCCAAAGACCTGCAGGTTGTGTATTCCTGCACTCTGAAGCATAAATAAACTGCAGGAAGCACCACAGGTAATTAGCCTCTAAAAACGCCATTAGGAAAAAAAAGAGAGAAAAGTTTGATGATTTTCTAGGGCTCAACCCTGCAGTAACTATGGCAATATTGTCATTTAAATCACCTTTTTTTTTGCTTTGTTGAAAAAGGTCTATGGGAGGAAGATAATAATGTAAGAAAAGGTAAAGCATATATGAGGAGAACTAATTTGTCCTCAAGGAAGCCAAGCAAGTCAAACAATTATCTCACAGTGACTTTTGAGAATCTACAAAAGTGGAGTTTAAGGTATTTGTGACAGAACACCCACAGAGCTGCAGCAAGTGTAGAGTAAATCCTTTGGTTTTACAGAACCGCTGAAGGCTGAGGTTGGAAGGCACCTCTGGGGGTCACCTTGTCCAGCCCCCCTGCTCAAGCAGGGTCACCCACAGCAGGCTGCCCAGGTCCTTGAACATCTCCAAGCATGGAGACTCCACAGCCTCTCTGAGCACCCTCTGCCAGTGCTCAGTCACCCTCAGAGTGAGAAAGTGTTTTCTGATGCTCAGAGGGAACCTCCCATGTTTCAGTGTGTGCCCATTGCCTCTGATCCCTTGGACACTGTTTATAGACAGGTGTGTCTCAGATGAGGCAATTTGTGTGTCAAAGAACTGGAGGAAGAGATTAGGAGCAAAAATTAATCTGCCTTATTGGTGGCCCAAGTGTGATAGACAGAGAGAACCATAGCAGCATTTCCATCCAGTACAATTCCTGTGTAGCTCTCACAGCTCACAAGGGTCAGTTTGGATTCCCTCACTTCAAGATTACCCCTATCAATCCCTTCACCCAGCCTGTCCCAGCAGTACAGTCCAGCTTCACTCAACAGATCCAGTGTCACTGGGTCCCTGCTGTTCTGGACTTTGCTTAATCTTGTTGCTTTATGACCCTTTACATCTGTGTCCAAGCTTTGTATTTTTGAGTCTTACTGCCTTCATTTAAAAGAGGAATAGAGAATGTAGCAATATATCTTGCTGCTTGGAAATCCCACAAAGGAAAACTTATTTCTTGTAGAAGTAAATGAAATTCAGCAGCAACATGGATGTAGGCTCTGCTCATTCTCAAAAGAAATCTCGTCCTGGATTTCTCCCATTGGAGGAGATATTGAAAATGAGCCTTTAAGACTTGATCTTCAGTCTCATGGACTGACTGGAGTACAGGAAAGGTTTCATTATGCAGGAATATTTGGATAAGGCTTCGTAGATGTTTTTTAGCCACTTGACACAACAGGTAGTCTTTCTTTTGTGCACTACACTGTGTAAAAGCTACAAAAGAATGAGGAAAGTTCTGGGAATTTGTGGGGGGGGGGGGGAGGAGCTCATTTTTCATCTGAAAGTGGTGAGGGACAGCAAAATGCAAACTTTGTGAAGAAGATGATACTGAAGCACCTGATGTTTTTATTCACTTTCATTTAGCAAGGTGCCAGTAACTATTACAAATGTTGGAGAAGTGCACATTATGAAGCACAAAAGGGGCATTTTTGAACAAAGACACATTATGCCGATAATGTTCCTGCCTTGTAATAGGATCAAAGAAAAGGTCGTGTGTTTTTTGATGAACAAGTGCAGAAGTCCTTCACCTCAATCAGGAGAGGCTGATTGATGAGTCCTGGAGACAAAGTAGTTGAGGAAGGGTTTGAGGATATTTTCCAGGAAATGGCACCGTTTTCTGAGTACCAGCTTTCGTATCTGAAAGTTAGCAATAAACACAAGCATGCAGATCACTGTCAAGGTGGTTGCATCACTTTGTTCTTAGCTCAGCAATAGTTTTCAAGGCTCTTTTCAATAGTTTTAGTTTGGAAAGGAATAAATAGTATCAGATGCTGTGACTTTAAAAACTCATCATTGCAAGCACAGAGGCCTTTCCGGTGTGTGTCCTTTTTCTTGTACTTTATCCATCATATCCCCATCTGTGAGACTGTGCTGTTACACACAGTCCCTTGGAGGGGGGAGCAGAACAGAGCTGAGTTCTTGTATTGACACTGAGCATTGAATGATCTCTGGACACTCACTGGAGAGCTCACACGAGGTGTGAGTGTACCCAGAACTGTGGCTGATAGAGCACTTCTCCCTCTTGTACACAATAAAGCACAAGTGGCAGTTCAGAACATATATAATTACGAGTAACAGAAGAGGAGAGATCACTCCTGAAATCCTGCTGCTCCTGGTCTGCAGCCGAAGGAATGAGTTTAACTGAACAGGCACTGTAATTTAAATACTTATTTTGTCCCCAGCTGTCTGAGCATGAGGTGGCAGGAGGGTTAATGTGATTTAGTTCTCCCAGTTCTCCTATAAGAATACTGTCTAAGCTGTCAATGTAATGCTGAAGCAACTTGAGTGTCCAACACGGTGATAATTTCCCAGCTCCTCAATAAGTATCAGCTTTTTCCTTCCTTAGTTTCATAAAATAGTTTTAAAGACAAAGCTCCTGGTAACTGTCTGATTTCAAAACAGAAAACTAATGTACTCTGTTAATAACTAGGGAGATAAAACTATTTCATAATCTATCTACCCTACGAAAATTAACACTGCATTATACTGACTCCTGGCTTGATTTAACAATTTGAATTGTTGGCTGTTATGTTGGATTTCTACTCTTCTATTTTTTGACTTGGTAGAAGGTGTATTGTAAATGGCACATCTAATTAAAAAAAAAAAAAGGAAAAGCTTGTGTGGACAACAACATGAACAAGAAAATGCTTCAGAATTCAATTAAGGCTGAAAGACAAAATGTTGCACTAGGGAATGTCTGCTGCAGAACCAGGGGGATGTTTTCTGTGGAGTGGTTCTTTGAAGAATACAGGAGTTGTCATCACGCTCCTTAGGTTGTGTTGGAAACGCAGCCTCACGATTATATGGGAAAATATTAGGCTTTTTATTTAAAGGATAGAAAAAGTGATGTGATTCCTTGTTTTTAAAGCAAAGACCTATATAACTGGGTGTCTCAAGGGCATCATTACACTCATAGAGCTTTTTGCTTCTAGAGCTGATGTTTCAAGCTGGCTTGTGTCCACACCATTTGGAAATCACCACCATCTGAGACCTGGTCCTACATTTCTTGGCATGCAAAAAATCCTCTTAAGTCAGTAGTAGCTTTGTATGCAGAAGGAATTCATAATAAACCTTTCTTAATTGCTATTCAGTGGCTTTTGTGAAGCAAGAGTTCTCAGTTCAGTTCCCAATGGATGCCTTTGGCAGGAAAAGCATCCAGCACCACCACAGCCAGTTTTTTTTAATATCTAAGATGGGATACAGCAAAGGAGCAGGTACCTGCTGGCTGTGACCCTGAAATCACAGAGTATTGCCTCCTGCAAAGGAAGCTGTGCTGAGAAAAATAAGAATATAGACTACAATTTAAAAGCTTTACAAAAAAAATCAAACCTATTGAAAAGCATTTTAATATTCTGGTCTGAGAACTAAGGGGTAGGGACATTCTTCATTACTCTGCCAGTTCTAGAAGAAGAGTTCTAGAAATGCTTGTGTAAAGACTGATTTATTAAGAACTGCAAAGCAGCTTGTCTCAAACAAGTGCTGTCACTGTGTTACCTTTGGAAGAAGGAGCTTGAAAATGGATTTTTTTCAGTGTTTACCTGAGCAGAGAGTAACATACTGTGAGATGGGGCAAATTAAATTTGAGTTTGATCACTTCATATTGAAAACTGAAGAAAATGAAAGGAGAAGGGGAAAAATTAGCTTGGCTGGTATTAATTTATTGCTTTGTTGGTTTGAGCAATAGCTAATACATCTGTGCAATGACTTAAGGACAAACTGTGTTGGGCCTTTTCTGATAGCAAGTGAACACATATCAACAATTCATGCTTTTTCAAATACAGATTTTCTCTAGAAGAAAGCATCAATTCTATACTATAGCTGTCTATACATAGTCTATACTGTGACTTCTCACAAGATACAGACCCTCAGTTTTCTGTCAAATGTCAACAAAGTTAAATCCTTGCTCTCTATATAAACCCAGGGATTTGTCCCTCAGAAGTGGCTACAAAGGCAGAGAGTGTAGCGTGTACAATGTGATGATGGAAGGAAAGAGGGAGAGGATTAATGCTTTTTCTTAAATAACAGTGTCAACATCTGGCAGAAGCTGGGAAATGACATCTGTCATAGAACACAAGAGCAGAATCATTTGTGAGTAAGGGCTAGGACAGGAGCTGTATCCTGCAGCTGTGGCAGTCTGCTAGGGAGGGAACTGCTCCACAACTCCTTCAGGGCCACGTGTCATGTGTGTGGCACAGCAGAGAGCACCAAGTGGAAAAAGGTGACAGCATCCTAAAATATATTTGCACAAGGCATGAGATTGAGCACCAGAATCTACAAAGATGGATTTTTCAGGAGAATGTGTCCCTGTCCAGCCCAGTAATTCATCTTCATCTGATAAGATATAGAGCACAGCAAGTATGCATAAATCATTCCTTGTTTGTTCTATTTGCACTGTACGTGGTTGGGATTAGAGTACTTTGGACACTGTTTATGTCAAAGAGGAGAAAGATTGCAGTGTTGAGATAAAGAAGGAGAATGGTCCTTTGCTACAGGCAAAACATGCACCTCCATCAGTCTGCAGTCTGGAACAAGCTTCGAACAGCAAATAGAGTTTGGAAGAGCAAAAACACTACTTCTACCCAAATAGCTAAAAAACAATGCCCTGTACTAATTGAGAAGGTCTGATAGTGCCCCACAGTGAAAAATGCCTGATGCAAAAATGGACTGAGGTGGGAGCTCCTCAGCAGGAAAAAGAGCTCTTTAGTTCTTTTGCTGGCTGTGGAGCTCCCTCACAGTGAACCTGGACCTTTTCTTTGAACTCAGGATGCCTCAGCCTTCCCAGGAGCCTCCTGTGTCCAGACCTCTGGATCTGAACTTGCTCCAGAGACTTACCCCTGTGTGTACAGTCAAGTGTACACTCGATTTCTCTGCAGGATCAAGACTTTAAACACTATCCAGGTGATTCCAAATCGTGTTGTAAACACAAGGCAGTCGTTAGAGAATCACAGTAGTGTTGTCATGCAGCAGAAATACCGGCTGTGCTCCCCCTGCTGAACTGAAGGGTGGTGGGAGCATCATTTACTGTTCACGTGTCTACGTAATCACAATGCACAGGATACTTCATGGGAGGAATGGGCAGGGAAACGTATCCAGATTTTGTGGGACTCAGCTTAGTTCTGCTTCCGTGCCCTGTCCGTGGAGTCCACGACCCAGAAGGCGCCATGTGCAAGGGCTGTGGCACACACTGGGTAAATGAAATGAAATGGTAAGGCTGACGTGTGGGGCGATGCAAAAACGTCATTTTCTAGGCACAGGTCCTAGGAAACTTCACAGGGAATTACATACAAAATTTGTGGCATTATAAGGCATTATAATTCACCGCTATTACATGGCCACCAGCTGCCAGCTTAAACCTTCTGCAATTTCTGCTCTAGAACAACACAAGCTGAAAGGTAGAATTAAACTCCTTGTGACAGAAGCCACCTTTGTCATATATTTGCACAATATCTGGTGCAGTGGGGCACTAATAACAATAGGAAATCTCAGCTTTTAGTTTTAATCTTCAGTCCGTCTGGGTTAGCATTTGCCTTTAAGGTGACTTAACATTTTGCATGTAATTACAGTCTCTGGATCTTTGAAAAGAACTGTTTCTCTTGAGTTTTCTGAGTGGAATAAAATACTCTTATTAGCCTGTAACCTTTTTTAAATCCCTCTCCCATATGGTATTCATGTGGCATCACATATTACAATATAGGATAATACCCTGGATAATATGTGCTACCATGAATATCCTTGCTTGATGAAAACAGGGTAATTAAGATCTCTGAGCATGGTGCATGTCTACATGTGGGCAACCTATTGGCATAATTCCTTCTGATTAAATCAAAATAATATATGACAAACTTAAGAGTTCTAGCAGCTTATCTGATATTTTAATCCACTTCATGTTTGGGGAGAACTGAAATATTAATAAGCAGAAAAATAAAGTATTCAAATTAATTCTAGCAGGAAAGAGAACAATTTCCTCCTCTTTTTTTTCTTTACCTGTTGACTTCTGGGACAGATGACAAGCTGATACATTTCCCTGGAGGCAAACATCTTGTGTTGCAGAATACAAGCTTTCATTAAAAAATGATGACTGGGAAGGAGATGTTCATATTCATGTGAACAGAATGCAGGTGCTCTTCTTCACTGGTGAGAAACAACCAGTGTGACAAACCAACCCCTGCAGCTGTACCAGCTGTAGCAGCTTCAACATCAACAAGGAGGATTTACTGTCAGTGTTCCTGTTGTTGTTATCTCCCAGCACAATAAAAAATAGGGGGTCACTGGGATCAATAAGATCCTCTTAAGTCACCAAGCCCAATCCAGCACTTTGATGAATAATGGGTGGTGGTCACTCAGGCTCCAGCTCAGAGTTAACTCTGCTTTGTGCCCTCTCTGCTCACAGAACGGGTCTGCTTCATTCTGATGATTTAAGAGCTGCTTCTAATTTCCAGCTTAACTTCATGCACCAGTTTCCCCCAGTCATTATTATGCCAAAAATTTTTTTGTCTAAAATACTTGCTAGCTACCGCTGCGTGTTTGTCTGTCCCCCTCACGTGCTGCACCTACATCGCCTCAACCTTCACCTCGAGTATCGTAGGACAGGCTGCGTGTTCCCCCAGTCATGGTAACAGCTCTTCTCTCCACCTCTTCCACTCTGTACCCTTTCCCTGAACTTTAACCAGCGTTCCAGGTGAGGATTTACCTCAGCCTTATGCAATAGCATCAACACTTCCAATATTTCCCCCTCTTCTTTTCCTCTGCAGGCACTGCTTGTGGTATTTTCTAGACACATCCCCTTGGCAGCTGACAGCCATTCTCTCACTTTGAGTAGTACCCACGTCCTTTCTCACCTCAGTGATTTCCAGCTGATGAGCTCTCAGTTTGGAGCAGACAGTCCTGTCATTGATCCTGTGGTGTGTTACCTTGCATGCTGAATAACTTCCCACTCTGCAAACTCCTCTGCTTATTGCTCTTTGTTTACTGCCTCCAAGGGCGCAGGGAAGCTGGGCTGCGCTTTGGGTGCTGTGTGTTCAAGGAGCACGGAAGGCAGGAGGAATTTATTTATGTAGAAATAAGGGAAGAGCATGAGGAAGTTGAAGGCAGTGCTGAAGAATGCTGCTTTTCTTTACAAAAAAATTAACTCAATTAGCCGTGTTCTCCAGAGTTGCTTTTGCTGAGGGAAAGGAAAGATGAAATCATGATGATTTTCCCAGCTGACTGTGAATGACATTCTGCTTTGGGAAGCATTTGCTTGACTGAAGCACTGGGTATAGCAATTTAATGTTTTCTCTCTTTGCCAACACTTTTTTTGAACTCTTCCTTTGTTGTTGATGGGGGAAGATGAACTGATTTTAGGGTAAGAATGCCGGTTCCTCTTAGCCCAGAGTGTGCCCTATTTGATTACATATCCTAAAATCAATTTTTAACAGCATTTTTAATTACATATTACTTTCTTTAAAAGGGCAAGGATGCTTTACAGTGTTTATTCTGCTTATAACAACTTGGTTTCTTTCTAATTCTCTTCCATCCCCATTATCGCTTTCCTGTAACCAATTTCAATATTGCTAAGTAGCTTTCACTCAAATTGACATACATTCAAAACAACTCACTAAAATTAATACATTCTGAATCTATGCTGCTATTTTTTTGCATATTTATTCACTTGGAACCCATGAACCTGATACAATGGGAAGGAAGAGTCTTTCCTCCCTTTTCATAAGCAAATTTGCTGGTAAATTGCGACAGAAAATGCTCAGTCCTCCTCATTAATGGGTCTGTCTTACACTTCACATGGCATGTGACTTGAGCAGTAAAGGGTGGTTTTTCAGCTTAGAACAGACATTCCTAATGACTTTCAGAGCTTCTTGAATTCCAAAGCTGCCCATCTGATCATTGTACAAAGATGACAATTGTCTCAATACCCTGATTAACATGGAACAAAACATATTTATAACAATAGTTTATTCTAAGCCTAGAGATAAAAACTGCCTTTCTGCTGCCAAGTAGTCATCACCCACAGCATGTAATTAGCAACTTGCCTTCCACTGGCTTGAAAGATATTACTACAATGTATGCAGATAGTGGGATTTTTTTTAGGCTAGGGTATTGAAAATTAAATAGAAAGTACTGAAAAGAAACAATAAATGTGTTTTCCATCTGAAAGCTAGTGGCTTTTTAGAGAAAATCCATAAGCCTGGCTGGCTTCCTGTATTGTTTCCTACAGAATAGTCATTAAACACTTCACAAATGAAGGGTATTGTAATAACAATAATAGAACAATGTAGCTTAGTTATGAACTTGAACAGTGCTGGGGTTTTTCTCTTCTCTGAGATAGCCTCTTAGCTGATTATGTTTTTACCACAAGTCAGAATCTTAGGCCACATTTTTCTCTTCATTATATAGGCAAAATTTGTAAAGAAAACATTTTCCAGTTTAACAAGTTTCTGATTAATCCAGAAAGCATTAAGAATCTACAGTAACTTTGTCTTTTGACTAGTAGCATTTGTAATAGCTTTAAAAAAGTAACAATGAAATTACTAATGACAGGCACTTGCCGAGATGCTCCTTGTTTTCAAATACCTGTAATACCTCACTGTAATGGCTTCCTGCAAGACAATGCCAACAAAAATAATACAAATAATGATCAGTGTTGGGTTAAAAGATGTACCTAAACTTTGGAATGGCAGGACTGGATAAAATATTTCTGTGTTAATTGAAAACTGTTGTTATTACAAGTAACTCTCCACAGTTACTGGAGAGTTACTTGGGTTGTGGAGTGATGCCCAAGGTAATCAATCTGTCCGTCTTAATAGATGCAATTTGTGGTGGGAGTTGTAGTAATAAACACCATAACAAAAATGCCTAAATTTTGCACAGATTTCAGCAGGACCAAGTGTTCATTTGCAGACTTAGAACCATGCAATAATTAGAACTACTTCTTGCCTGAAAGAGGTAAGACTGAGAAAAGGCAGAATTCAGTTCCTTTGAGGAAGATAGAAAGTGTTGGTTATGCAAAAGGAGGAAGCACCATCTGAAGACTTGAATTTGAAGAAAAATATGAATGAGAAAAAGAGCATTCACATGTAGAGGCCAGCAGTAAGAAAGGCAAAAAAGCTGAGGCATTAGTTCATGGTGCAGCAAGAGCTGTGCAGTTGTCTAGATGTGCCTCTCTTTTGCCTACAGTTCAGTAGACTGCCATCTTCCTCCTCCCTAATCTCTTGTCCGTATTTAGTACTAATTTACCTATTTTTTGTGAGCTATTATGGGACACAGATCTTGGCCAGAAGCACAGTCAGCAGTGTCTTAAGATGTATTGCTCAAAGAACGGCTAAGACATCGTGCCCCGTTCACGCCGCAGTGATAGCTCAAGAGCAAAAGACTGAAAAGTAGCACCAAGAAGGTTGAAAGCTGTTAATACTCCTGCCAGAAGCACTCGGTGCTGCAGCTGCTGACGTGCAGTGCTGCAGCCCTCAGCTGTGAGATGTCTAGCACATCTCTGTGAGCATCCCAGTGCTTCCGAGGACAGTGCTCCTCTGTCCATGTTGGCCAGTGATACCTTAAAACCAGTTCCAGCTGCTCACAGAGAATGGTAGGAGGGAAACAATGAGTTTGAGCTCAGATCCAAGAATTTCAGTCACTTCTGGCTGCCTTCTGCCCCATATCTCGTAGCCTGTTGTAGGAAAAATCCTTTGTAATAGAGAAGCTACAAGACAAGACAGTATCAGCATATCCACACTGTCAAGAAGCTTAATGTAGGAGAAAATTCCTTTCAGTAGAATATTGAGAGAGCAACAGGATTTTAGATGGACTTTCTATTCCAGGGGTTACTAACCTCACAAAGTCCTTGTGACAAGTCCTCTGTCCTTCTAGAAGTCTAGCTTATGGAACCTGAGACCTTGCACTGCTTTTTAGCTTAGAAAACATTAAAATTTTGGATGTTTAGAGTGTGTCATGAGAATAAAAGGGAGAAAAAAAGAGGAGAAAGCAGTAAATAACAGTATTCCTGAATTAATTGCTGTAAATTCTGCTGATGTTTGGAAAAGCAATGTTCAGATGACTGTAGCTGGTTTCGCTCTTACGTTTCTGCTTTCAGTTAGTCATAGAAAGGAGGGTTTTGACAGACAACCACCAGTGATGGAGTTAATCTGATGTATTGAACTGTCAGCCATTAGGTGAGCTAACAATCGCCAGGCAATTGTGAGGTAAATTAGCTAGATCAAAAGGGCACTTGTAAAATTTATTAATTTTATTTCCCATTTGTGAAAGCTAATGCAGTTCAGACAGGGAATCCTAACTCCCTCACCTGCAGTAATGGAATAGCCCCATCTCCAGAGCGAGGGATGCAGAGTATCAGTGAAAAATACGGAGGGACTAACTCTGTTTAACATGGGGTTAGGAAATTCAATAAAGAAAGGCAGTGAGGCAGCAAACACATTCCTTCAGGGCTTTAACCCCATATTGTCTTGAGAAAATATAATTGACCTTATGGAATTTTCATCCTTGTGCGCTACATTTAAACCGGCTCAGAAATCGGCCAGACCTAAACCTGCAGAGACAGAGAGGGTTTTGGCAGGAGGGTGTGAGTTAAACTTCCCCTCGGCACGACTGCAGCGAGGGCTTGCTAAGTCTCTTTCAGAGAAGGAAAAAAGAAAAAAAAAAATTTAAAAATCATTCTTTATTTAAAACAGGAGTTAAAAACCCCACAACAGGAGGCAATCCCGCCCTAAGTCCCTCGCGGAGGAGGCGCCGCAGGTGTCGTGAGGTGCGGCCCCCGCGGCGGCTGAGGGCGGGAACAGCCTGAGGGGTCGGGGCCGCCACCGCGGCCACAACCGCCCCCCGCCCGGCCCGGGCGAGGCTCCCGCGGAGGGAAGGGCGGTGATGTGGGAGGTGGCGCGGCGGAGCCCCCGCCCGCCCCTCTCCGGCGATCGCGGAGCGGCTCCTCCTCCTCCGGGAGGGCGCGGCGAGGCGGGCGGGCGGTGCTGCACCCCCGGCGGGCAGCCCCGCCGCACCTCCCGCGCCCGGGGCGGCTCCGCGCCCGCCGGGTGCCGGCGCCTCTCCCGGAGGAGCCTCCGCAGAGGAGACAGAGGAGCGGGAGCTGCGCACAGCGGGCGGGGACATGTCGGCGGAGCGCACCTGGAGGTAACCAGCGGGGCGGGCGGTGCCCGCGGGCCTGGCGGGGCGAAGCCGCACAACTCGGCGCTCGCCTGCCGCGTCCCCCCGGCAAAGTTGCGCCCGAGCAGCCCCGGAGGCTCCCCCGCCGCGGGCACCGCCCGGGACGGGAGCGCGGCGGGACGGGGCGGCCGCCGGCGCTGGGGCTCCCGCTGAGCGGGGCAGCGGTTTCGGGTTGGTTCTGTGGTGTTTCTTGGGGTTTGGTTTTGTTTTCCTTGTTTCTCGGCGCACTCAGCATCTGCCTGGCGCGGTCCCCTCGGCAGCCCTTCGGTGGCTGGGCTTTTCCCTCTCCCTCTCCTCACGGAGTTGTTCCACGCGACGCGGTTGCCCTCTAGTGTTTGTGGGAATTGGCGAGGGCTCTGTTGGGGAAAAATTAGCGTGGTGCGGTAATTATTAATAACTTCAGGTGTTTATTGCTGATTGAATTTCCAAATCCCATCAGAAGTTGGTGTGTAATGCTGCTCGGTTCAGCTGTCGCGTGCAACCTTCGGGAAATGGCAGAAAACTTCTATATTGTTTAATTCACTACTTGATGTGCTGGATAATTGCTTCAGGTTTTGGCGTGATGGGTTTTTTTTCTTCTTAATAAAATGGAAGGTGGGAGAAATGGGATTTCTCTCCCTGTCAGCATCCCCAGTCGGGTCTCTAGGAAGGAAGGGTGCTGAACTCTGCCTTATTACCTGTTTACACTTGGCTTGTGCTTGGCACTTGTGGGAGAAGTAAAGGTACGGGCATGGACCAGAAAATGTGCTGTACATTTGCCTTAAAAACCTTGGAGGAAATAGTTTCCTCTTTAGATAGTGATGTTTCTGCAAGTGCTGAAAACTGTATAGGGTTTATCTCAGAAAAATTGTATGCGATGTCATGTGCTTTAAGATCTCTCAGTTGAAAGTATTATATGAAGGTAAAGTAGTAATTTGAAGACTTAACCCAACTTGTGTATTGTTTTAAAGTCTTCCAAACCTTCTTTTAAACTATTTTAAATACTATATTTTTTAATCTTTGTAAGTATCTTTTAATGATGAGCTGTGATGCATGAATTCCTATCCTGTAAGGGTCTGTGGTGCTGCATGAGGCAATGCAGCATGAAGCTAAAGGTGTCATAGGTACAATAGAAACTGAGAACTGCTTGCCCCAAGGACTTGACAAAGCATTTCTGTCTACACAGATTGTTGTTCTGCCTAAGCCGTTCTTTTTTCTAGTTTTTTTTTTAAAGATATGAGAGAATGTAAGCCCTTCAACAGTCACACATTCCAGGGCTTGTTATGTGATACTAAAGGGTCCCAAAGACTTCTCCTGACAGTTCATGGCTCATATCACCATCTTTTCAAGTTGAAGATGTCTTTTTAATATGCAGTCTTGTGGTCTCATTCTCAGCCTGGATTTACTTGTCTGAGTTATCACTGCTTGAATACTCCAGTCAGTAGAATAATGTTGTAAGTAGGGGCACTCAGTATTTGGAGACCACTTTCATATTTTCATAATTAATTTAAAATATGAGCACTGCCATCCAGCCCACGTTTGGTTCTCTTCAAATGGACTTTGCTGCCATGTCATTTATGTATCCAAAGATTTTTATTTTAGTACCACTAATATGACTCCAGAATACTCCCTTTAAGGTCATATTTCATAGTGGCTGGCCAAAGCAGACTTGTATGCTCAAGGAAATTAAATAGCATTCAAATCAGTGGAGATGTAAATGCCTACATTAACATGCTGAATAATGTGTATTTTTTGTCTAGCCTTCATTTACAACTTAGCCTTCATTTAAAAGTCAGTAGTATGTCACTAGCAATGTGGTAGTGGCCAGGTTGGTAAGGAACAGAATGAGAATATAGTGATAGGAATTATTAGAAGAGGAGACTTCTGGGGAGGCTGCTGGCTTATTTATTGGATAAATTGTATTGCCAGAAAACAAAAACTGAAGACTTGGAATTTCATGTTCTTTGTGTGTGTTTGCTGCATCTCATTAGTAGGCTAAGTCCCCAGCCAGTGTTGTCTCTTGGAAGCATTTCCATTAGGGTTATCATGTTGAAATGATTTATGGAAGCCAAGGATTTGGTCGTTTATTTTTACCAATCAAACAACAAACTAAAGGAGGCTGCAAATAGCAGGAACTTGCCAGGCTCCTTATGGTGTGGTTCAGCTCTTTGGAGCTCATCATGGCATTTGTCCTCTCATCAGAACTACCTCGTTAGCGATTTTAAAAAAAAACAAACCAAAAAAAACCCCAAACAAAAACCCATAGTTGAAAGTGTCTGTTCTAATGCATCTGCTTGATGCTTGCTGCAGCAGATACCTGTAATTGTGACTGCCCAGCAGTACTGCTTAGAATAGTAAATCTTCTACTTAATAAAGTGATACTTCTATAGCCTCAAGATTGTCGTGTGGACTAGTCCTGGGCTGCAGAAATCACTTCTACAGTAGATGAGGAGGACATAGAGCCTTGTTGTTTGTATTCAGAGTAAAATGCAAAGCTTACTTCCATGACTCAGCTTTCTCTCAGCAGAATCATCTCCTCCGTAGTGAGTCCAGAAGTTAAAAGCAAATGCTGAATATTCAAAGATGTTAATTTTCACCTTAAAGGAAGCATTTTGGACTTCATACTTGGAACAACACAGGTTCTGGTCTGAATTTTCAGATGGTGGCATGAAAATGCAAAATAGGAGATCAAATGCAGGTTGTAGGAGATTAAATGCAGATTGTCCTAAAGTAATAAAGTTCCAGATGAAGAAAAAAATGAGGCAGATTGTATTGCTTCAGACCATGGAAAAAGACCATACAAATTATTTTATAGGTAAAACTTATCCCAGGAGTACCTTTATGAAACATAAGGTTCACTGAAACAGTACTAACAAGCTTGAACTCTGCAAAGAGTTTCTAGACTCTTTGATTATTTTTTTTCTTTTAAGATTTTTTCTTATAGCCGGATTATTTTTTTTATTGCTGTTTGAGTTATCATGACTTCTTCTTTCTTTTGTAAAATACTCTATTCTTGTGTCATGAAAGTAAGACTCCATAAGTACTGTCCTCTTCTGAAATGCTGCTTCCAGCAGCTTACAGAATGTTGGTACCTTCTGACTTACACCTTTGGTCTGGTTTTGCTGTTGGAAGTGACAGCAAAGGAGGACCATTTTCCCCGGATCCGTGTCTGCAGGTGTGATAGAGGTCACTGTAGTGGTCTCAGTGGGTTCCACAGTCACAGTGTGCTGTGGGTGATGCCCCTCAAAGCTGTCAATACCACTGCCAAGGTGGGTACATGATGAGTTATTGTAGCATGTGCTGTAAGATGGCATTAGAGTATCCAGCAAGTACTGTTGCTCAGACTAAAATGCTGCTGTTCCTCAAGGAAAGCAGCTGTACCTTGTCAAGGCTTTGACACTGTTTTGGTATTATTAAATGCATGTTTTCTTTGTGGGTTTTATGTTATGCTTTCTGTGTTCTTTGGAACTCTTTGCCATGCAAACCGGTCCTTAAATAAGTGGAAACCACATAAGCATCAAGCTGATACAAGAGAGCATGCATCTAAAACTTGTGCCTTATTGTGTTCCATGCCCCTTCCTTACTGTCTTCAGTTTGCCAAGTCTGGCTGTGTCCTGCTGCGTCCTGGGGAATTCCTGGGGAATTCCTCCTTCCTCAGAGTCAAACCTCACATCTGCCTTGACATTTCCAGCCGCTCCTCCTTACAGCTACACTCCGTAGCCCCAGGAGGCACCTGCAATTAGGAGCTAGGGATACAATGACAGGGGTTTGCTTGAAGAAAATAGAGGTTTTTGGGCAATCTCCAGGTTTTCTTCTCCATGGAATGGCATTAGGAACTGTGTCCATTCTGCAAGTGTTTCTTGGGTTGCAGCCCTTCTGTAATACACAGTTCAACCAGCTCTGTCGAATGAGCCCTCCCTTGCTATGAGCTTGGGTCAGTGTCAGTTCTCTTTTTTTCTTTATCTAGACCAGCCAGGTCTGTGGTTATTGAGGAGGAGGACTGGGAGTATGTTCAGCTTTTCTAGACAACACAGTAAGTGTTAATTTTAGCCACTAAAATTGTGTTTCTTGGCACTCAGGCAGCTGAACTGGAAATGCAAAATGAGGAAAACCCTTCATGTGTGTAATGAAAAATCATCTGTCTGGAAACATCTCTCTCTGGTTTTACTCATTCAGGATGGAGCTCCTTCTTTGTCACCTGACTTCTTACTTACTTCTTAAGTATCTCTTTTGCTATCTCAAGTGATACTCTTTAGGTTAATGTGACAAGGATCAGACATCTCAGTACTTGAAAATGTTCTTTGACACCTTCTAAAGGTTCTTTCATATTTTTGTTAGGTCTTTATACATTCCTTAACTTCTTTTCACATGCCTCTAGTTACTGAGAGCTGGGATTATGTTCTTTTTTTGTCTGACACTGATTAGTGAGGCTGTATTCCTGGATGCAGGGCAGGTGTCCTGCCTAAAAGCTATGAGCAGGTCTTTGTGCAGCTGCAGGCAGGGTTCAAGGCTGGGTGTGAGTCCTCCCAGAACAGAAAGGGTTGATATATCTGTGAGTAGCAGGTGGAGAGAGTAGAATCTATCTGTTCAGACAGCAGGATTAGCTGGTGAGATGCAGGTTTAAAGGGAATCTTAACTATGAATGAGACAGCTCACGTATGCTTGCTCTTCGTGCTTAATTTTGCAGTTTTGATGACTAGGATGATTTGGAATTTCTTCTTCCCCTTATCTCATTTTTCTCCTCATTTATTTTTGCTTTATGCTCATTGTGGCACTAGGAAGATCAGTCTTTGGAATTTAATTAAATTTGTGAGCCTTACATAGGTGCTAAGTACTTCATATTTTTCAGCTTTTTTTAAAACCTGGAGTGAAAGACCAACTTGTTTACAATGTAGAGTTAAAAAAAACAAACAAACAAGAATGGAAGGATTAAGCTCTTGGGAAATGACCATGTTAATGCCACACACATAGCTTATCCTAGTCCCATTTGCAAATGGCCATGGATGGGCACTGAAGTTACAATGGCATGTTCTAGATCTTCACACCATGAATATTTTTCAAAATCTTCTTGTAACCTTCCTTTATGACTTAATGATAATTATTTTATGCTTGTCACCCTGTCCAGTTATTTTACTGGGGACATTTTGACAGCACTTGTACTGCTGCCTTGAAAAATGACTGCTTTCCTTAATTACAAGTTAGAGCATTGGTATATCCTTAGGTGATCTGCCTCCTAAGTTAGCCTTTGATTTATTACTTTCTCTTCTCAAATTTAAGAGCTGGATTATTTTATGACTTTTTTAATGCAAAGGAGTGTGATGTACTTTAACAATTTGAACAGCTACACAATCCAGTAAAATGCTATTTCTTTTCTTCTAATGTTGCAGGAAAAATGTTGTGTTTTAAAAATACTTCTATAACACATCGTATACAGTATATTAGTATGTGTGCATACAACAGTTAAAATGTGCATGTTTTGTTTAGAACTTCTTGGTTCTTCAAAAAGTAATAAAAGATAGAGTTTGTTTAATCGTGTTCCCCACCGTGGTGGTGGTGGGAGGAGGAAGGTTACAGATTTGCAGTATTTGGGTTGTCAGCAGTTGTCTACTTGGAGTTAACTTTTCTCTTTAGATAAAAGGAATTTCTGAAGCACAGGAAATTCTTTGCTGTCATATCTTGCATTTTCATTGCCTCTTTTACTTGATCCTCTGGGGTGAGGAGCCTGTGAGATTTAAAGACCCTCAAATGCTCATGGCAGCTAGTGGGAGCAGGGAGAAATCTTAATATTGCAAAGTTTTGAGCTGTTGGTCCCCAAACTACTGCCTGGTAATGATTTCTTTGCTCCCCATTAATTTAAGTGGGATGATACTTCACAAATGCAATGCCCCATTTAAATCCCTGGTTTTCTTTTTTTCTTAGATTATACCTCTGGTGAAGCTCTGTGGAAGATAGATGTGTGTGCTGCAATGGTGACATAAAGATTTCACAGGACTGGAACAAGTTGTTGAGAATCTGTGTTTGTTTTTCATGCTGCTGTCGAGAACTATCTAAGGCAAGTAAACACCATGAGTTTTATCCTGAAACTTCACAGACACTTTCAAAGAACAGTTATTTTGCTGGCCACTTTTTGTATGGTGAGCATAGTGATTTCTGCCTACTACTTGTATAATGGCTACAAACAGGAAAATGAACTTCCTGAAATCTCCTCAGAAGTGGAATGTGGTGATCCTCAACTGTTGCCATACAAGCTGATGGAGATGAAGACCGTGAAGCCTCTTGATCCCCTGAGGACAGACCTTGTAGTGCTGGTGTTTGTGGAAAGCCAGTACTCCACGTTAGGCCAAGATATAATAACCATCTTGGAATCCAGCAGATTTCAGTTCCACATTGAGATTGCTCCTGGGAAAGGTGACCTCCCGGTGCTTATAGACAAAAATAGAGGCAAATACGCTCTCATAGTGTATGAAAATATTCTAAAGTATGTGAATATGGACTCTTGGAACAGAGGCCTTCTAGATAAGTACTGTATAGAATATGGTGTAGGTGTTATTGGATTTCACAAAGGCAGTGAGAACAGCTTGCAGAGCTTTCAGTTGAAGGGTTTTCCTTTCCATGTCCACAGCAATCTGGGTATTAAGGACTGTTGCATTAACCCTCATTCCCCACTGCTCCATGTGACTAAATCTTCTAAGCTGGAGAAAGGGCCCTTGCTTGGAAATGACTGGGCTGTTTTCCAGATTAATCACACAGCTTATCAACCAGTGATATTTGCAAAAGTAAAGGCACCAGAAAACCTTTCTCCACCTGCTGCTCTCAGTGCTTTCTATGCCACGGTAATTCATGACCTGGGGCTCCACGATGGGATACAACGAGTCCTTTTCGGCAATAACTTGAATTTTTGGCTGCACAAGCTGATTTTCATAGATGCCATCTCTTTCCTAACTGGAAAGAAGCTCAGACTGTCCTTGGATAGGTACATTCTGGTTGACATAGATGACATCTTCGTTGGGAAGGAGGGAACAAGGATGAACACCAACGACGTACAGGTAAAGTATGTGCACAAACTAATGATCCTTACAGCAAAGTGATGGTTTTTTCTCTTCAAGTGAATATCTCTTAGTGGTTTGAACTCACAGCAGATGTAGATCAGAAAGTATTACAAACAAACTGTTTGAGCCTTGGGAGAGAAGCCAGTTGGTCTGTCTTTGAGTAGTCAGTGATTCCAGGTGAAGCAGTTCCTTCAAGCTGCAGGTGGGGGAAGAGTCTGTGCAGTGTTGCTTGTACCTGTACTAGAAAAGGTGTAAGATAAGGTGACTCACTGGTTACTGTCACTTCTTTCCTCTCAAGTGACACACGAGTCCCTTCTACGTTCTGTAAACGGGTGGGCACCTCTGAATTCTGTTCCCTTTGCTACATATGGAGAATAGTCTCCCCAAAAAGAAATGAAGGTCAACTAGTTGCTAAGTAACTGATAAAGAAAAGGGGGCAGAGCAGTAGTGTTTTCACACACACCACAGCCCACCCAACACACCATTCTAAACAGAATTGCAGAGTGTTTAACTCTACTTTGCTGATCCCTTCTCTCTAAGCACACACTTCAGCGGTGTTTGGAAACAGCACAGGACTTGAGGGCTGGAGTCAGGAGCTGTTCATATGTGATGGGCATGCAGCTAGTCTTACAAGCAGGAGGTAAATGTGGTGAGCACTAGTAAATGTCAGCATAAATTTTGAAGAATAGGCTGGGTTATTAGCTGTTTGAAATAGGTTTGGATGTCAGGAGTTGCTCGCAGCATTTCACCTCTCTTATCTCTGTTTTATGGCTCTCCCTTGCAAGGAGGGTTTGTGTTAATGTTGGTCTTAAAAGCTCATTGTGTCGCTGAATGACTTGATGATTTCCATTTTGGCATTTGAAGTGTTGCATTCCTGAAGGTCACTGTCCACTCTGTTGTGCTTTGCAGTGAGGTGGCAGCTGTGGGTCAGTAGCAGTAACATCTTAACGTTATTTCCTCCTTTGTACCTGGCTTGTGTTTTGTGAAGTGTTGTTCCAGAGCAGATAATTAGAAATCACCTTGTACAACTCTACTTGGTCTAGAAGTTAAAAATCTGTAACATGCTGATTGTTACCCTATTTGTACTAAAAATAAAGGAGAATGTTTTGTTAAAACTTTTCTTTTCCCAGTTTCTCCTTCTATTAAGAAAGACAAGGACAGCACTGTGTGCAGTTTTTTATTTTTGTTTCATTTTAAACCAAGTTCTTGGGTTTTTTCAGCGTTAGTTTGTTAAGCTGCAATAACTCTGCATTTAGGTCTTCCTTAAACAAAAGGTTTGAACCTGCAGTTAAACTTGAATTCACTTTAAAATTGCAGCGGAAGCTCTTTTCCAAAACATTCTCTTCACATGCAACTATAATTGAGATATAACCTTCTCATTAGGTTGGTGTTTTCCATATGCAAACAAATCACATGGGAGAGAGTTGAAATAAAGGGGAGAGATAATAAATGGAGTTTCTGTGGAGGACATGATGGCAGTGTTTGAGTTAGGTAAGTGATTGGAGAATCTCCTGAATGCAAACTCAGATCACAGGAAAGAAATAAGGTCTGACCCACATCACTGCAGAACTCTTTTTCTGCAGAAGCAGCTGTTTCTGGTAAGAAAATATGTAAAATAAAACCTGAATAAACCTCTCGCTGAGTTGTGCAATAGCACTTTGAGACAGTGTGTTTTTTATTGTTTCTCTTTGAAAATGACACCTTTGGATTGTTTTAGGATAAGTCAGGATGTTTAATTGTCAGAATTACTTACCAAAAGCAGGAGGCTGTTGAGACAAATTTGATTAAAGCAGATACAGAAGGATAAACTGTATTGTTTTGGGAGAATAATTTGCGATATGTCAGAATGTAATCTTCCCAAAATAAAACTGTCAAATTAAATAGAAATAATATCAAAGTGGAAATAACTTTTTAAGTAGGATAATTTCATTTAGACAGAACTGTTTTCTGAAACAGTGGAATCTGGAAAAGAAGTGTTCCCTTCTGATTCTTCATCTACTTATAGTTAAAATGTTCTATTAAACGTGTTGTTAGGGCTGTCAGATGCGATGCATCTTCATTACTATTAATATCAAAGGAGTTATCCTCTGTGGCACAATGACACGTAGAAAGAATGAAACAAAATCCATTTGCAGTAGTTGAAAATCCGTTATTGTAAAGTATATTTGCAGATAAATGACATCCCATTAAACAGGAGTGTTTTACTGAGCTCTGCTGCAGTGACTGTGACGGAGAACTGGGCGCTGCAAGTGTGAAAGTGGGTTGCTAAATGTAGGCTTTGTATAATTGCAGTACTCCAGACAGCTCCTTTCTGCTAAGGTTACATTTTAAATACTACCAATGCAGAATTGAGTAGGATGCTCTTTTGTGCTTTAATTTTGTTTGGCGTGTTTCCTCTTTAATGTTTTCTGGCTGTATCTGGTAGGACTGTGGGCTTGCTGAGAGTAAGGGGAATGTTTCTACATGTGCTCTGTTAACACAAATCGATGTCAAACTCTTCAGGAAGCTCCCACCACCCAGAGGGACCTCTAGGATTGGTTCTGACTGTTCTCTGGAGAGGACAGAGTTCAGGAACTGGAGGGTTAGTGCACAACTGAGAGCAAAAACAAGGTGGTCAGCTGGTCCAACCCCCCTGCTCAGGCTGGGTCGTGTCCTGGTGCTTTTTGACTGTGACCAAGGAGGGATGTCCCAACACCTGTAAGATAAGGTTTACAGGGGAATTTCTTCTTGACATACCTAAATGAGATGTTCAAAGAGGCCAGGAGTGTTAATATTTGGCACAAAATTAAACTGCCCTACCCTTTAAAGTGTGTCAGTTGGAGTTGAGCACTTACAAAAATTGCTGTCATAAGGTTAAGGGGTGATTTTTTTTATCAGTATTACATATTGACCTCAAAAGAGGTCAGGTCAAAAGCAGACCCTCTAATATGGGTGTCCTCTGCACCTCTAAAGAGGAGGCAAAGTGGTGATACTTCAGCTTGAGTACCTATAGTGTCAGGAACACAAGCATAAAGAGCCCTTCTGAAAATCTTTTAGAAACATAGTTTATCAACCTAAATCCTGGAAAACCAATAAATGGTTTGTCTTGTTAAACAACAGATGAAGTTTGTTCCAATTTCACTACAGCTTCTTCAATTAAAAAAAAACAAGAAAAAAGACCCCAAAAACTTGAAATAGTGCTGCAGATTTTAGATTACTCTTACAGATTTGCCTGTCTCTGTAAAATCTGGACTGATAAAGCGTAGTTCTTCAGTGTAACATACTGAGTAGCTGTCACTGCATCAACAGTAACCATCCATCTTCATAGTTATTTACTTTATCTTCCTCTGGTATAATAGAAATAATGGAAGAGAACAATTCCATAGTCTAATTGCCTCCTACTTTGAAAATAAGCTCGGTAATATCATCTCAACATTCATTTTTCAGTAACTTTTTTCTCTCCTGTTGTCTGTCAGGCAGGAGGGACCATTATGCTGTGACAATGTTATATTTTATTTTCCTTGTGTCTTTTAGAAAGACTAAGAGCCCGTGCAGTGCAAGTAATTCATTTAAATGGACATACAGAGAATAATCTGTCTAGATATCCACAGAGTAAGTTTATCTTAATAGACCACAATTGTCCTGGCTGACAGTCTACTAATTTAATATCTCTTTTTGTTACAGTTACTCTTTGTAAAATTTTTATGACTATAAAGCATTGAGATTTTTCAAGGGAAAAGCAGCTGATAAAAGGGGGGAAATTAAATGTGATTTCTTTTTCCTGTTGACAGTTTGTGCAGTGCTGGTGGTTTGGGCAGTTTGGTTTGGTCTACCTTTTCCTTCATTTCCCCAACACATGCACTTTCTCTGGTTCTTCAAGAGTTAATCACATTTTCCAAATGAAAAATTAGAACACTGTGAAATTATTTTTCCCTAATAATTAGCTGTGTGATCTTTCCTTGACTACTTTGTCCTTTGTGTGCTTTTCAAAAGAGACCCTTTGAATTGAAGTCAGGAGGGGGATCTCTTCTCTTTGTTCATGTAAGCCTAATCTTTTCCTACACCTGTAATTATTCTTTTATGATTGGCAAGGAAAAAGCTTCATATTGACCATAGCCATTATTGGAGGGGGAAGATAGGTCTTTTCTTATCATTCTATTTTGGGAGTGCTCAGGCAATGCTGAAATGGGCAATACAAGCTTCAGTCTGCAACCTTTGAGCATTAGTCATGGAAGAATTGGACGAGAGCTCCACTCTTGGTGTGTCATCTGTGCCAGACATCCTTCTGATAATGGAGAGCATTCAGCCCAAAGGAATAAATTCATAACACTTTAGTCTCCATCCCTTGCACAGTCTCTCATCTTGGCCGGATTTTGAGGTTTATAATGCAGAAATCCATATCAGAGCGAGTCCTCTAACTTTCCGTGGTGGACATAGACAACACAGAAAAATAGCTCATCTTCAGGCAGGCACTGCTTAAGTGAATTGCACTTTAAAAGTATGTAATTGTTTGTTGTTCAGAAATTGCTTCTAGAGTGACTAAGATCAAATATAAACATTTGCATTTGCTCAGGTCAGTCTTCCTGTTCCAAAGCCAGTGCTGTCACTTCTTTGTTATTTCCTTAGTGCATTGGTGGCCTAAGCTTTTGTTTGATATAATTCTGCTTAAAAACAGATTTCCCCCCTAAGAGCTAATTGTTTATTCCCCGTATGAAATTCATCCACGTTAGTCAGCACAGCTTAAATTATTACAGTTGTTTAAAACCCATTAAGTGTCTTTTCACCCTGTGCAGCATATGTGGAAAGAAACCAGAACTTCCCATGGCAAAGCATTCCATTTGGCCATAAATTTTAAGAAGACAACCATGTGTCTTTTCAGTCACTCTTGCATAGGAATGATGTAAATATTTGCCTCAGAAGAGAAGCTCAGATATATTTTGTGTTAAGGCAGAACTTCTAAAAGGTGCAGAAAGCTGAACTGCCAAGACAAGCGATGGTTCCTGTCACAGGAGGAAGTCTGATTCTCTCAGTTAATTGCTTCTTTATCTCTAGGATCACGTAGAAGGTTATCAGGAAAGAAATGACAGATGTGTCATCAAATGTGTCAGCTGCACAACCACCAGAGATACTCAGGGCTGTTTGGTTGCACTGAGCCGTAAATCTTTCCTTTGGGGGAGATTCAAAAAAACCTTTTGAATCACCTCTTTAAATTATATAATAAAGTAATGATTAAGAACTCTTACTCTGCTAAATCATTTTACATTCCCAGTCCTTTAGCCACAGTACCTTTACACCATTGTTCAATGCGTCCACTGTTTGTTACATACATTCTTTCTTAATTTGACCTGAAACTCCTAAAGTGTTTTATATTGACTTTGAAATATAAAATATTGGAAATAGCAAGGGAAAAGTGCATTCTGTACTTCAAAAAGTGTCAAGGAAAACTTATGTTATTAACCACAGTGTCTCTGTAGCTGTCTGATGCCCTAGGACTGATTTACTTGAGCATGTTGTTTCAGCTGCAGTAGTGTGTAATATTATGCACTGTGAGACAGTAGAGATTTAGAATTTGATTTCAGAACTAAAATATAACTTTAAAACAAGTTATAAAAATTGGTTTATGTATTTTATGGACTGCTACCAGCATAAAGTACACTTTACCCAGTCAGTCATTGTAACATCTAAGAGCAATTTGGTTTATGTATCAACTTCTATGAATTTTAATCAAGTAAAATTGTTACAACTGCTGCTCAGTACATTCCAGCTCTTTTTGTTAGAGGTGTGCTGATGTTTGAGATGGAAGGCTGGATAAACACTGTCAGTCAGAGAGGGGTGACTACAGAGGGGCCACAGGACATTTGAGGACTGATTTCCTTCAAGCCCTTCTACCCCAGCACCAGATTTGACTGTTGGTTGCACACCCCCACTCTGTCTTCATGACAGAACCATGGTAAGGAAATCCTGAAATCTTCTGCGAATCCCCTGGTGCTTTCCAAATAAGATGATGTGCACTACAGATTCAGTCAACCTGAATCTTTCCAGAAAATGAGAATAATTTGTTTTCGTTTTTGAATTCCTCGTGTTTCTCTGCGATGGTGAGATGTCCTTAGGCTTAGTGTAACTCTTAACAATGGTGTCTTTCTGTTCTCAGTGGAGTGTTGTGATATCAGAGCTAATTTATTTAAAACATAAGGAATTGCACTCCCCGGAGATCAAGTGGGGTAACTGAATATTTGGTAACACTGTTTCTGCTTTTCCCTTGATTTATTACCTTATGCAGAGATACCTTTACACTTGAGTTTAAGGCTTCCCATCCAAAGGAATCCTCACAAAATCTTAGATTCGCCAGGTGTTCCAGCCTGCACTGATCATTTCTGGCTCACAGCCACTTAGTTAACAAGCTCTGTCTTCCTCTGCCTACTTGGAAACTTATACTTAGGGAATGTAGGTGAATATTTTCATGGATGAGATAAAACTGCATGTGATTGTGCACACTTTGAGTGTTTTCAGCATAACCTAAACTCAGCAGTGTTTGGGTTCATCCATCTGGCCGTGAAAATAAAACCTGCTGTCACATCAGTCCCTGTCTTTCCTTGCATTGCAAATTCTCTTGGTCAGGGGCTCTTCTTGTTCAGAAAGCACCTCGTTGATACAAATAACAATAATGTAAAACAGCTTCCCACAGAGCTGCACAGATTCCTCCCTGTGCTGGTGGCTGCTGCAGATTTATTCTGGGCTTTTCCAGGTTACAAGTTTGCCATCCAGTTCCTGCTGCTAATGAAATAGAAGAAAACTTTCACAGCCAACAAATAAAAACACACTGCAGACAGATCTAGAAATCAAAGCCATTAGCTGTGAAACATGATACCAAAAGTGAGCCTACCTCCTTCCCCATCTTCAGTCACATCAAGAAAGGCAGTCTGGCAAGAAGAAAAAAGTGAGGGTGGGAGTGGGACTAAAGATACCTCAGAGTTGTCTTTGATAGAACTCTAAGGGCACTTAAAAGGAGGCTGAAAAATAATTTTGCTATATATAAATAGTAGGGGGTTTATGATGTGAAACATTTCTCTTATCCTTTGTCCTTTCTCACTGCCATTGTTACAGGTAATAGAAACGTTGAAAATGTAATCTTGAAAATATCCGAAAACCAAGATGAATAGTAAAATATACCCAAGTTTGTAATGTAAACTGGTTTGAAATTCAAGCTGACTATGAAAAATACCATTTTGTATCAGTAAAGAACTTCATCTTATTGACTGAGGTGTTTTCTGGAATATTGTGCTCAGTTCTGCACCACTTGATCAGAAATATTTAGAGAGTGCTTAGAGACACCAGAATAGTCAGGAAACATCTGAGCAAAAAAAATGAGAAAATGAAGGCTAAAAAATTCAGTAAGTAACGATGACCAAAGCAGAAAGCAATAGGCTGCAGATGTCTGCAGGGTATTAACAGTGAGGAGGGATAAAAATATTTAATGTAAGGCACAGAGGTGTTTAAGTGTAGGCTGAATAGCCAATAAAAGTAGCAGAATAGAGGCTAATATGCCAAAGGAAGTAAAAGGATTATGTAAGTCTTTAAAAATTAGATTTGGCAAAAGGCCATGAAATATGCTATTGGAAGGAATATAATATTGGCAGGGAATTTGTACTAAGATATACTCTCCATCTCTTACAGTCTGATCCAATGCAGAGCTCAGTTGGATTCCTGTGTGCTGGTTTGAGGCTGCAAGTGTAGACTTTGCCAGCTGGGATATTTCACTGTGCACATGTAGTTTTTGTAATCTCATCTTTTAGAAATGTGAACACTCATGCAAAAACAAGCAAGGTGTGTTTTAACAGTAACAAAATCATCTCCATGTTTTTCACTTGGGGCTTTTTCTGCTCGATTATATCCCTCAGACTATGTAGGAGTCAATGAAACTGTCCAAGTTTTTATTAATTTGAAGTAAGTCCTTATGTCATTTCTGTGTTGACTACATATAATCATAAATATGGCTTGAGAAAATAGTTATATCTGTTATTTTATGGAAGCTTTCTCTCTTTTTTCTGTCACTTCTTTTATAGCAATGTTGATGTAGCTGGGGAATTTCATTCAGCAGCTTTAGAACTACTCATAAAGAGAAGAAAAAAAGATAAATATTTGTGACCCATAGCTGGTGAGCAAGCTACCACTGAATTCCCAGCTGTGTCTTAGGTGGAACTTTCAGACAGAAAAAATGAAAATCTTTTTGGCCAAAGATTGTTTTTTCTATTGATAAAGGTGGGGCATAGAGGGGGAAAAAGAGCTTTTGGTGCCTCAGCTCACTCCAAACATAGGGATAAAGATAGATATTTTTAATCAGATGTGCATCTTAAGAGATGCCCAGGAATCTGAATCTTTTTGACTCTACTAGGAAAAAAGAATATCTAAGAAGCATTTGTGAATGGACTGTGTCATCAGTGTGTTGCCCAGCCCATGGAGTAATCTTTATTTAACATGCCATGGTGTGATAATTTTGTTGTGCTTTACTGAAGAGGGAGAGCAACTGACTCTGTGGTGGTTTTTATATAAATAACAAGGTTTCAGTCTTCATTTATTTACACTTTGTTCTAAAGTATGTAAAACTAAGCATTAACACAAATACTGTGCTTTAGTCCTACCTGGGCGGGGGGAAGATGGTCTTTGAAGGCCCCTTCCATCCCAAAGCGTTCCATGGCCTGCTCTGGCTAATCCAGGTGCTGTGTCCTGGAGCTGGTGATAGCTCCTGCTGTCCCTTTGTCCTCTGGGCAGGGTGTGTGGGGCGGAGCAGGGAGGGAAGGAGGTGCTTTGGAGGCCTGATGGACAGGGCAGGTCCCCTGATACTCTGAAGGGGATTGCAGGCTATTGCACTGCGGGAATAGCAATCTGGGAGACAAATCTGTGGGAAAGTAGGTTTTATGGAACAGGTTTCTTCTTCTGTATGCAAGCCACGGGTGTATAGGTGGAACTGAAATTGTGTCTCTAAAAAAAAAGCCTGTGCATTTTGGACAGAGTGACATGGCCACGGACAAAGTTAGACTGGAGCAGGTGCAGTGACCCAGCTGCAGGGACCTGCACATCAGGTGAGGCCCCGTGGTCTCTGCTGCTGAGAGATTAGGCTTTGAAGTCCTTCCAGAGTTGAGCCTTCCAGATATTTTCAGCATTCAGTGGCTGTGCAGAGCCACATGGTGCCAACAGCAGGGGGAAAGGGCCCGGAGCCACAGGGCTGGGCAGTGTGCACTGGATCAGGGAGGGCTTGTCCTTCAGCCAGACTCTCCCTGCTGTGTGTGTTGGCTGCTGGGAGAGCTAAAGCTGGAACTGGCATTTGAGGAAGCATTAAATAAGAAGCAAATGTGCTGTTGATAATGAATGTGGTGCTAGGAGCTTGGATCATAACCTCTGTCCATTCTGAGCTGGGTGACTATAAAATACATGCCCCATTAGACTGAACAGCCATGCCACTGTTTTATCTGTGACAAAATACCATGCACCCTTCCAACTAAGATGTGAAGCTGTACAAGTGTGGGCTGTCTAATGAGGGGGTGCAGAGGTGTAAAGCCTCACATGTACTGGGAGCCAGACGAGTGTCGACACGAATCAATGAACAGCTCTGAGAATTTATCTGCTGCTGGTGGGATGCAGTGGAGACAAGCCAGACTAAGCAAGCAGAGCAGAGCGGCCCAGAAGTGACCTGGAACAGGATCTGAACCACTCTGTCACCCTGAGAGATGGGCTGTCATGCTCAGAGCTCAGGCAGCATGTTGGGGGGGTTGTGACTGCAGCACAGCCACCTGAATTGCTTTCCCTTAACAAAACTCATTTTCCTGCTGTACTGGCCATCACCACATCACAGGAACTTAACTGGATAAATATGAGGAGATTCCACACTTTGTTTTTGAGTTCTGTCATGCTCTGAGAACTTAGCCCTTCATACTCGGCGTTTCACAAGCAGGCAAAATGTTAGGTGAAAATGCAACCAGCAAGGTTTCTGTTGAATCCTGTCTGAGCAATACCCAGGGAAAAATATGTAGCAGTAGGATGTTTGTTCTGTTTCAACTGACCTGGGGTATTTTTGACCTTTATTTTAAAGGAATGCTGCATTTTATTTCTGTTAACTGCAGAATAACGAGATCACTTAGCTGTTTAGTAATAGTAACTCCTTTCATCTAAGTACACTTTAATTAAGAGCTAATAATGCAGAATTTCAGACAGAATCCTGAAAACACCATGCTAATTGCTTACTTTACTAAATAGTGTTGGCACCAGGTATTTATAACCTTCACGTTACCTTGCCATAATTAGCTTATTCTCATTAACTGCTACCTCAGCTTCCAACAAGTGAGAAGTTGGTGAAAGAAGTTAGAAATATTTCTTAAATCTCTTGGTTGTACAAATGATTTACCTAGATGAAAGAGCCTAATTACTTGAAAATATGTAATTGGACCATCATCAAGATCATTATTTTATGTGATATAAAAACAACTCCAAAGGAAAACCCAGTGACATTTAAAACAGTGTGTTCTGATAAAAACTTTTGATTGAAATCATTTGAGGAGCGTTTGCCAAAGTGACTACTTATATTTTTTGGATCCTTTAGTGGACCTCAAGTTCAGCTACCTAGTTATAGCATCTGAGCACATAAAATGAAGTTGTGGCTCCTGAATTTTTTTTCTTATATTGGACGCTGAAAAACTTAAGGTGCACATAACTGGCTCCAGCCTGATACCTTATTAACCCTTTGAGGGGAAACTGGGTTACCTGTTCTCTGCCAGCAGAACACTTTGCACAAAAAGCTGAACGTTTTCTTTGGTTTTTTTCTCTTGCCCTCTCTGTTGTGTCAGCTCTGTTAGGAGAGCACACAAAGGCAATTTAAGCTTTCTTCTCCTTTTGTCTGAAGGATATTCAAAATATTTTTTTCAGATACACCCAGGACACCCAAAGCAATTATTCTTTCTCCTGTGTAGGTTAAATGTTTATGATAATGGGTGTCAAAGTGCTATTCTTGAAAATCCAGAAAGAGTAGATGTTGAATTTTAATGATGTTCCAAAATACATAATTTATCACGAGGGAAACATTTTTCACAGAAGCAAAGTAATCTGTCCAATAAAATAATGATTCCCAGACATTTGGGAGGGACCTTCATTGAGACTGTCTCCTGTTTCCTCTTGTCAGAGGGTGGAAAGGCAAAGTGATGTCACAGAAAGTGCACAGTGAAAGGACATCACACCAGTTACAGCTCATTAAACCTCTGTACTGAGAACTCCATTCAGAAGCTAAAAAAAAATGGCTTTAGTTCTGTTTCTTTCCTCTCTTGCAGGGGTTGGAGTAAAGAGGAAATATGACATGGAAATTAAAGTTGCTTTTGCATAGGAGCTCCCATAAAGGGGCTTGGTGTGCTTAACTCGTGTGCTTTCACACTGCACTTTCCATTAGGTTGTCCTTCCTTTGCAGAAGGTTCTTGCAGAAGGTTCAAAGAGCCAACATGGCATTAGAAGTTTTTCTCAAAGCAAAGTAATTCCTAATTTAATGGCTCCTTTGATAGTATTGTCAGACAGAAAATAGTAAAGCAAGCATTGAGAGATGAGATCTGCTTCCCAAAAAAAAAAAAAAAAGGAGGAAGAGAAAAGCTTTTTGGAAAATTATGAAGCTGACCTTGCTTTTGTTGGTGACATGAAAGCCTGTCCTGAAGTGCAGGATGTTAATGCTGCAGCACCGTGTCTGTGTGCTTGCCAACTGAGTTAAATCCACGTGCTTACAAGCAGAATTAACAGCGTATTCAGTTATTTCGCTTTTCGAGTGGCAAAGTTCCTTAGCAGCTTTTGAGCAGGAAAATAGTGGTAAATATGTTGGTATGACTGCACAAAGAAGTCATCGTTCCTCTTTGGAAGCAGAGTTCAACAAGGCATTCTTGATTGATTTCTTTGATCAGTCAAGACATGTGGGTCTGAGTATTTTTTGTTGATGCTGAAGAAATTACAACTGTCTGTTTACCAAAGACAAGTTAGCACTTGTAACTTCTCTGTGCCAGACTCTGAAGTGAAACCGTGTGAGGAGATATTTGAGGACAGGAGGCAGGATGGTTTCCTGGCTGTGCAAGTGGGAAGCAAGTTTGACGATAGGAATTTTATCCTTGGCTTTACAGCTGATTTACTTGAGCAGAAGCTTTTGACAGCCCATGTCATCTGTCTGTGCCTGTTTGTGAGATGAGAAAATATATTGTTTTGCTGCTGGGAAAACTTTTGTCTATTCCTTGGATTGTCAGAGGGGCTTTTTCTGTGATTTTTTTTTTTTTTTGACTCTTGGTGAAGAAATCTTATGTAATCATATAATGAATTCCCACATTTGATTTCTGGAATGAGGAATTTCCTAAACCCTAGTATGTAAGCTTAGGAAAAATTGAAAAGAAAGTACTATGTCTATGAAAGTGGTTATGCAGCCAGCAATTTATTTTCATTACAGCACCAGCAGAAATATAGCATGGATTAAATAATTATTTATAAACATATGAAGGCTTTACTAAATAGTTTTAAAATACCATCTTCGGTACTAATGTATTTATGTAACATTTCATGCAGATACTCAGAGGGTCTGTTCATAAGCAGTCATAAAATATACAGAAAATATCAGCAGCTCCCCTTCAGCATATAAAACAGCATGCAAAAAGGAAATTTTGGGCTTTTTGTCCCCCTACTTTTCTCTCTTTCTGATGGAAACTCACAGTACTAGGCCCTGCCATCTGCTACTGTATATTCTTCATGAGTTTTAACATTTTGTTTTTAGAACCTGAAAGATGAGTAAAATGTCAAGTCGCCCAGAAAATAATCTCAGGCACGACAACTCAAATGTTGGCTCAGCTTGTCTGTGCAAAAAGTGGTTCACAGCAGGTCTGGGCCCTCCCTCTTGGCAGATGGAGCAGGTACCCCCTTGGTATTAGCTGGTATTTCCCAGCATAAGGTGAGAAGTTGGGAACTGCACTGGCAAAACTAATTCCCAGAGAAGGAGTAAACTCTCTATTGCTTTATTATAAAAATGTCATGGGCTTCTTGCTACCTGTTTGGAAGCCTAGATCTCCTCCTTTTCCAGTTCTGGTTTTGCATCCTGCTGGGACCAGACTGGAGCTGACGAGCTGGGAAAGTGTTAGAAAGGTAAGGTTCAGGATAAGATCTTCAGCTGGAGAAATGCTCACAGCCCTTAACAAGGAGGAAAAGAAGGCAGCCCATTCGTGCCCCCTGGCTGTCAGGCTGTGTGTGACCATATCCTTTGCCTCCTACCTTCTAAACCGTGCAGAGATACAATCATCTCATTGAATCGGTTCTCAGCAGCTCGAGGATGGTTTTCATAAAAAATCCTGTGCACATTTGCTACCTTTCATTACAGTCAGAAGCATCCTCGGAGATCTTTGCACTCTCAGCCTCTGCAAAAGCCCTTGTTACAGCATTGCAAGATTTTGCTCTTTAATATTCCACTTCATAAGTCTGGAGCTTGTTTTCAATTACTTCCATTCAGGGCTTCATTTTACTCATTCCCTTAGAAAGTCCCTTGTTCACAGGACATTTTTCAGGCTTTGCAGTGAAAGAAGATGCTCTTTATCAGGTGAGTGCTGGAAAAGACCTGAAGAAGAGCTCACGTGCCCTGGTAAGGTGGATATTGCATCCATCTGCAAAATGGGCCATATTTTAAGGGATTGGAACTTGACTGTACTATGCCTAAGCCCTAAACTGGACTTGACTTCTGTGCTAACATTTTGTTGTTAAAAAAATAATTGTAGACAAATTGCTTACATAATGAAAAGGTCCAGAGAAACTGTAATTAAAATTACTGGCTTATATTTTTCAAGGTACCAAGTTGTCATTGAATTTCAAGAGTAGGGAACCCTCTAGACCTATAAACCTTTGAAAATCTCCAGTCATTTTAATCTTTTCTTGTGCCTTCAAATATGGTCTTCCTTCATAACACACTTAGTTACTCATCTCTGACAATAGTAAAATGCTTTTAACTACTTTGTTAAAATCATTGTGCTATAATATTTACTGACCTTGAAAACTCTTTGATGACCTTTGCTCTTCTATTTCGTTCTTGCTTTGCAAAGTTTGGAAGGCTGGGTTTCCATGTTACACCTGGAAAACTGAAAGAGAGACCAGCAGGATGTAAGAGTTTGGGAGATAACTCCTGTAAATCTTGGGAGTAACAAATCAAGAAGAGCATACTGAAATTAGAGAGTGAGGCTGTAGCTGATGAATAATGCTTTCCCTTTTCTTCCTACATGCTGTTTTCTTGTTTGTACTAATTTAGTGCAAGTACAGGAATGCTGGCAGCCAGTATTGTCACTGTCTGAGAAATGAGTCAGACTTTGGAGGAATCTAAGATCAAGTTGTCTGATGTGGAATAGGCTTCCTCTAACTTCTTTCTGTCTTTCTAGATTTATTTTCTTTTGCATTTCTCCTGATTTTGAAACATGACTGAAATGCTGTGTATGTGCTTGAGCTGACCTATAGAAACATAGTCCTAATAGTTGCTGTTCACCCTATGAATGGAGCAGTGGTAAGGGCACAAGGGACCTGAAATTCGTTCCTGGCTGTGTCCCAGGTTTCCTGAATGATCAGTGGAAGGTCTTTTCTCTGTGTATCCCTTTGTTTTTCTATCCCATGACTCAAGGAGTAAACCAGTATTTAATTGCTAGTCATCTTCGTGAGGAAAAGTATGGAGTTTGCATGCTATCTTTAATCTTTAAATGATAATAAAATATCTGTTACTGCTTTGTCATATATAAAGAGTTGTTTTTAACTAGCAAAACCAATTAAACAGACATATACCTGTAAAATACTTATATGGTTATATTAAATTTCTGTGCCCAGGTCGTGTTTTCTACAGGTATGTTTATATGGTGATTTGCTTTTTTTTAGGCCCTGCTTGACACTCAGAATCTTTTGAGAGCCCAGATTACAAATTTTACTTTCAACCTGGGATTTTCAGGAAAGTTTTATCACACAGGTAAGAATAAAATACTAAAATCCCTTTCATTTTGATGGTGTTCTTTTTAGTGTGAGGACAGTAGGAAGGATAGAGACTAAAGGTCTTAGTAAGCTGAGATTTCCACATTAGGTGCCAGTGTGGAGCAGATTCAATTCCTCCTCCTCCCCTTTTTTAAAATTTAGTTCCTTTCAGCCCCTTGTTGACTGGTGAATCCCACCAATCATGTGAAATTTTCCATTGATTTCACTGAGAGATCTGTTGAGCTACCACAGTTCGTCCTGTTGGATACTGTGGAGGTACAGCAATATGTATTATCCATTAAAATAATTTTGTGCTTAAACCACTGTAGGAATAGGTGGAAGGTATTAAAATAGGATGTGAGCCCAGCAGAATGGTCTGACTCTCAACTCTGTCACCAGCGCCTCAGCAGGCAGTACTTTAAATGGACCCATTTTATTATGTTCATACCATTCTTATCTTTTCAAACATGCATAAGATTATAATAGAAGCAGAGACTTTACTTCTGAGCTATTTTTTTTTCCTTTTGCAGGGACTGAGGAGGAGGATGAAGGTGATGACCTGCTGTTGAGATCAGTGGATGAGTTCTGGTGGTTTCCCCACATGTGGAGTCACATGCAGCCCCACCTCTTCCACAACGAGTCCTCGCTGGTGGAGCAGATGATCCTCAACAAAAAATTTGCCTTAGTGAGTTATAGTTTTGCATTTTGTGTTTAATTTAGGTCCTCAGAAACCATTATTCCTACTTTGTTGGAAAATCAATCCTTGTAGAATTCGGTTTAGCCTCAGTGAATTGAGGGGAAAAAGGAAGTTTTGTTAAAGTGCTTTTTGCAATCACTCTTCTGTGCTGTGAAAATTCTGTTTCTCAACAGTTCATATTTCCTTCTCAATTAAAGTTTGATTTGGCTTTCTAAAAAAAATTATAAAAAAAATCTTTCAGCATGAAGAATTAATATGTTCCCATCTTGGAAAGTCATTATAAAGAAATGATACTCTATTCCAGTATTTTTCTATAGAAAATTTTGTCCAAATAACCCGTTGTTTAGATTAGAAAAAAAAATGCAATTTTCTGAAAGAATAAGTGCTCCATCAAAACATGTCAAATGACTTTATGAAACCACTGCATGTTTAGGATAAGTTACACGTGCCACATTTTCAAAGGTGATTTTCTGCAGTGATATCTAATAACATCTTATATATTCCCTTTGGATCAGCTCTATATAAACTTATTTCGTAAAGCATTGCCTTTACTAATTATTTATTCACAACAAAACTCTGGAAAAAAGGGTTTCAGTGAGAATACAAGATAAAGTAAAACCAGGTTTTAGGTCTGAGGATACCAGAGAAACAGGCTACAGTTACTTTCATACAGCAAAACAAAACCAAAATGCCAAACATAATAGATGTTATTTATCTGAAGAAGTGGTCTAATGTAAAGACCTTAAAATGTCTTAAATCAGAATATCCCAGCAAACATAACTTATTTGCTGAATTACATCTATTTTTCCAACATCCTAATTTTACTTCTTCCTTTTCAAAATGCACTGGTTGCTCTTTAGTTGGCAGGTAAAGACTTTGTTCCTGGAAAGAGCAGGGGAATTTCAAATGCCAGAACAAAAGAGAGTGCACTTATGGCCGTGTGTCAGTGAGTGGGGGAGGACAGTACAGCCCTGAGTATCAAGCAGTTAGTGTTTGTATTTGAAAACTTTGCTTTTAAGTAAGGTACATGCTTTCTTTTAAGATTTTACCAAGTTTACTGAAAATTGTAGTTGTACTGAGTACAGGCCAGCTCAATTTTAATGTGTCCTTTCAAGAAAGCATTCCAGTAGAGGTTAGATTCAGGAAAATTTAAAAATCCTGTGCCCACATTTCCCCTTTTAATACGATTCTGTGTGCTGTTCCAAGCTCCACTGGAAATGAGTTCTTGTGGTTCTGGTGTGACCTAAGACATCCTCTGGGATTAGTCTACAGTATGTAAGCATTAAAGGATGTTATTAGAATAATGCATATTCAACCCTGGCTTTACATAACTCCATAAATTTCCATGTTCTTCACTACTTCCAATGCTCTTAATATGCACCCATTTTTCTTTGAGGTAAGACTTAGAGTCCTTTCATATTCCTTAGTAACTAGTTTATTCAGATGAAGAGGTCCAAGTATCAACCAACTCCTTGCACACAAAGTATGATTACAAAAAAATGCTGAAGATGACCATATGAATACAACCAATATAAAAAACTCTAAAACAGAATTCAAAGGCAGTGCAAGGGCAGCCTTCCTAAATCATGGCAACACAATGACATCTTATGGCCTGTGCATTCTGCTAATCAGACTGTCAAAGAAAGATCTGCTATCCCCTGTTCCTTTGAAAAGTAACCTGAAAGAAAATACATTAAATATGAAGAGAAGGGAGTAGCAGCAAGGTCGGTATGTAAACAAGATAAATGACAGAGTCTGCAGAAACAGGAAATGTGCTACAAAAGGGTTTACTGCACAACATCTGCCTGTGGAATGTTACAAGTGGTTATCTTTTATCCTTTTTTAAAATGACACTGAAATCGTTAAGCTGGTTTTTGAATATGGTTTTTATGTTTTGAGTGGACTAGAGGGGACACACAGTGACTGAAATTCAGCTCCTCATCCAAGTAATTGTGAAGGGACACGCAGTGGAAATCACACTTGTGTAATAGCAAATGCCAAATGCTACCTCTTGTGTTGAACACGTGCCATTTTCTCTCTGAATTCTCTTCCATCTCCCTTCCAGATCAGCATCCTTTGATATTAATCTTATTTGCATTTCAGACCTGCTCTTGATCTCTCATAAAAAAAAGGATCTGAGAACTACCAACACATCAAACTTTTAAAGTTTTTGAAAGCAGCCATTGTTCTGTTGTGTTTTAGGAACATGGTATTCCAACTGACTTGGGCTATGCAGTGGCTCCACACCATTCTGGAGTGTATCCAGTACATGTTCAGCTTTATGATGCCTGGAAAAAGGTCTGGAACATCAGAGTTACCAGCACAGAAGAATACCCACATCTGAAGCCTGCAAGGTACAGGCGAGGCTTCATCCACAAAAACATCATGGTGAGTTGGATTGATGATGCTCACGTTGTACTCTGCCATTTTATGAACAGTTTATTTTTAAGTGGAAAAGCACAGTATCCTGAAAGTTCACATTGTGAGAAGCACATATTGCTCTGCATAAGTAGCAAGATATATCTGACAGTGCCTTGTTAATTAAAAAGAGTCTGTTGCTGATGATGTTACTGCTGATGAAGGTGGCATCCAGGCACCCCGCTGTCAACAGTTTACAGGCTGTTCGCTCCTCTAGTCCTACTGTTAATGCTGGTTCAGAGATCTCAAGGAAAAAATCAGCTTGGCATGGTTCAACAGAATAGGATGGGTTAGGTTTCTCTCAGGTTTTTGGGAATTACATCATTCACAGCCCCCTTTGCCAAGGGAAGGGGTTGTACACAGCAGGCACGGAAGGCGTTGTGCTGCTGCCATCTGGTCACTGGGGCGGAGGCTATTTCGGATTCACATCCTGTCATTATTATCTCAGAAGTGTTTCTAAACAGCTTTCCAAAATACTTGGGGACATGTTCTCGAGTAACTTTCTTTTGGAGCAGGTGGGAAGAGCGGTGAACAGGCGAGATCTGGGGTGTGTGCTGTGTTATAACCTCTGGCTGCAACAAGCAGTTCTGGAGGGTCAGCCACCTTACCACAATATTGCCCCTTAGAACAGAGTTCTGGTATTGTTCTAAAGTTGCCATGGATACCACTTTGCTTAGCTAAATAGTAATATTTTAAAGTTTTGATCTATTTTTGGGTGAAGCAAATTAAAAATGATCTTCAGAAATCCAGGAACAAAATTGACACCGTACAGGTCTGAGCTACACTTTGTTCTCCTCAGAGTAATCCCTGTATGTAAAATAATGTTCATGGATGTGCTCAGGGAGCATGAAGCATTTGGGGAAGATGGATTGACTCGGAATCTCCAAAAATCTCTTTCATGAATATTTGTAAAAACATGTCATTTGAGTCTCACATAATGAGATTTAATACTAGGACACTGTGGTCAAAATCTATTTCCAAGAACAGTCATATAAAACCACCTGTTTGGGGAGTCTCAAGCTTTCAGTTCTCCTGGGCAAATGCATTAATATTTTGCATCTGCAGGCTTATAGTAATGAATACATTCAGTAATAAAATCAGTGTGTAAGATTTGCCAGAGCATCTCCCAGCCAGTACAGCTTCATTCCCTGCCTCTGTGAAGCATTGTGCTCATATTTCATCAGTGCAATCCAAAGGTTTTTTAAAAACATATGGAAGTCTATAGTAAATATACAAATTCCATACATTCTCTGACAACACAGAATTTACAATCTGTGGTCACAGTATCCTTTACATTACAAAAAATGTTGAGAATTGAAATGCAAGAAATAAAAGAGTGTCTACAAACCCACAGCCTATGTCAAATAAGGCACTATATAGACTGATAATATTTCAGATTATGTTTCAAAATATTTTAAAATTTTAGAACTCATTGCTGACTATGCTTCAAGTACTTGGTTGTAGGATGAGGTGTTACAGACAAAGTAAATATGATGAATTTTTGGATATTATGATTTCAGTGTTAATAATTCAACTAGATTATTACTGACTTCTGACAAAGTTGAGATGTCAAAGCTACCTAGTAATTATCAGTTATGTGTTACTTATCTGGCATTTTTTATCTCATTAAAAATATAAACTCTCGAGTCTTTTTTTAAATTATTTTTTTAATAAATTCAGGTGCTTCCTAGGCAAACCTGTGGCTTGTTCACCCACACCATTTTCTATAAAGAGTATCCTGGAGGTCCAAAGGAACTAGACAAAAGTATTCAAGGAGGAGAGTTGTTCTTCACAGTGGTTCTCAATCCAGTAAGTACAATGTCATTTTGAAATGTTTGAAAGAAATTAATTAAAGGAAAACACACATGTGGTCTCCTTTCTAGAGGATGGCAGGAGTCCCAGGGTATTGGTACCATAGCTTGGGCAATTCATGGATTTTACCTGAAAGTTACTGGGCTTAGCAAATGAGATTTAGAGGAAGGCATAGGAACAGCATTTTGAGTCTGGACAAAATATGTTCCATATTGAGCACAGCCAAAAACTATTTTACAACAGTAGGGAAACAGCAAAATTTAATATGGGTGCTTGAGGCATAAGCCTTTCAAATTAAAAGATTGAGCAGAGCAGAGGACAAGATAAGAGGTGAAACAATCGTGATATTTTGATATTAATCAACTTTGATTGTCCCTGCCTGACATCCTTGAACGTGAGTACAGTAATGTCTTTTTATGTATTACAGTTAGGTCTTTGAGTCATGCATTGCTATGTAGACTGTGTGAACACCTAGTTCTGAAAATTGGGATATCCCCAATACAACACAGGCTAGAAAAATAAAAGTTAAATAGATTGTTTTCTAAATATAACTATAAACGAATATTAGGCCAAAGCCTGCCCAGGACCAATTGTTGAAATCCTTTTAGGGAGTGCCTTTGCAAAGGTGATGCATATTTTAAATATCTGCTTATATGTAGTTTCTAAAGTTCTCAGCATTAGTCTGGAATGTAATAATTTTGAAGATTAGGATTTGCATCTTTGTTGGTTTTATGTATTGCATGTATTTATATTGTAATTTGCAAGTCAGAATTAGATTTAGGCATTAAAAGGCAAAGATTTAGACATTAAAATGAAAACAAAGTAGCTTTAGGAGTCTGTCTAATTATGAAGTGGTATTTTGAACTTCATAAACTTTCCTGTATTCTCATTAAAATCGCTGGGATTTCTTAATGTGGAAACACTCAGCTTTTCAGGGGATGCAAAAATTCCCATATGAGGCATTTTCTAAATGTTATTTTTCCTTGACAGAAAACTAAGAATAGGAAACTAACCCAGGAACCATTACAATGTCAGCTAAACAATATTCTGAACAACGAGAATTTCCAGAAATGGGTGTGAAGTCAATGTAAATCTTAACAAATCCCTTCATTATGTTTAATTTGGATGACTGATCTTAAGTGAACATAGTTTTTGAGGTGTAGGTTCCCAGGCTGAGACTCCAGTGAGTACCCTGCACTGAAAGAAGTGCCCCCAAGAGCAAAGCCCAAAAGTTCCCTGTGGTTTGGCTGTGCAGTGGTAGTTTTTCACAAGAGAGGTGCTGCTTCCTTGTGGTGTTCAGATTAACCACGATCTGCAGAATAAACCACAAAACCCCACAGTATATTTTGTATTTTGTGTGTCTGTCTTCTCTTCAGGATCCTGCTGACTGCAGCGGCCCTAAGGCAAGATCATGCTATATCAGGATCTTCCACAAAATGTTTTACAGGAGAAAAAAATAGCAAGTTTCAGCAGCCCTGTATTATTAGTATACTGGCATTATTTTCCCCTACATTATCAGTTGAATAATTAACTTACAGGGAGGTTGTGTGACTTGCACTGATTTAGCCAGGGAATTCTGTAGCAAAGCCACAAGGAAAACATGCATTTTAGAAGTGTGTAATGATGAGTATCTCACCCAGTCAGACAGATCTGTGTCTTTGTTTTATTATCTCACATTATTGCTATTTTTCTTAGCACTGTACTGACTTCAAAACATTTTACCAAGTATTTTTCCAGATAGGCTTGTTAGAATCTTCGGTGACTTCAGATCGATCTCTCTCTATCTGCAGTATTCAGTGGAATTCTTGGATTAGTGAAACAAATTTCTGTTCAGTGTCTCTTAAAACGAAATTGTACCAATCTCCTAAGTATGTCTTGTAACTGGTGAAGGAAGTGCCATTAAATTTTGAGCTTTGTATAACAATGAGGTGGGTATGGACCCTGGCATCAACCACATCATTTCTTCTCAGGTGTGCTGGTAAATCTCTTCATCAATACTGGCCAAGGCTCTCTCAATAACTCTGATAACCCAGTCCTAAAATACCCTTTGAACTGTGGAAGATACAGATTGGGAGCTCTGCTGTCTTACAAGATGAATGTTTAAGGGGAACCAACAGTTCATGAAAAATTTCTATAGCTTTTCTACCCCTAGGAACAACAAACATAAAGATTACAGTAATTGCATTACGTGCACTTCCATGCACTTCCTTACAAGTACTGTGTGTCTGCAGGTGGAAAGTAAAGGGAAAATGCCCTGTGGAGAAGAATTTGGTGAAAGCCTTGGAATGGTTGACAGCCCAACAATGAAAGTAATGTGTTGCCAGCTGTGTGTTCTCCACATGGGTAGAGCAGTGCTGATCAAGAGGGAAGACTGTTAATGCTTTAAGCCCTTTGTCTGATTGATCTTAAAATAATTGTAATCTTTGTCTGCGCTCAGTTCTAAGTATTATTTTCTTCTTAATTTTTACCTCTCCCCAGTTGCAGTGAGTAGAGCTGTTATTAAGCTAATTGACTTGCAGCAAGGGAGAAATTATCTCCTCTAGCTCTAAAAATGAGAGGGTTTGTGTGAGCATCAGCAGAACCTACTGTATCTTAACGTGACCCTGAACAAAATGAATACCCAGGCTTTGGCACTACAGAGGTAAAAACAAAAACAAAGGCATTCAGGCTCAAATCTTCCCTTTCTGTCTGTCCTGCTTGGCACAACCTCATATTTAATTGTACTAAGTGTGAGAAGCAGGAAAGATGGCTCAGTTTGACAAGCTTGAGTGAGAAAGGCATCGGTTTCATCTGCATCCTTCCTATCTGTTCTTCAAAACCCACCCATAAAAGCCAGACAGACAGAGTCTGGTATTTTGTGGGTGGAATAGAAAAAAAAAAAAACACAAAAAAATCCTGAATGAACAGGCAGTATGGAAAGGCTGGGGAACAGACAGGATTAGCTATCTCATTAGAAGTGATTCCTTGTAACAGTGTAGAGGAGATGCATCGAAGTTGTGGGCAATAAGAGAACTTTGCCCTTCTGTGATCCTTAAAATAATCAAATGGAAAGCCTTGCACAAGTGGTTTATTCTATCACTGTGTCAGTCTAATGGAGCAAAACCAGCTGTTACTGAGCCTCTGAATACCTGAAAGAAAATGTTCTGAGCAACTTGGAAACAATATCAGGACTGCAAACAGAGTGTGCACAACGCCAAAATAATTGGAATATAAGTGTTCTGAGAGTTGGACGTACTCTTGTGGCCTGTAAACATTAGCTCAGTAGCTAAAAATTCAGCAATATACTAAACTGGTAATGCATCTGCTCCTAGTGCCTAGCTGAGCCCATGTAATTAATTGTCAGTCATAAATTGAACTTCATTTTGGAGTGTTGTACATAACTTCATTGAGAGGCCTCAGTGCTGCCTTCCCATGTTGTTGCACAGGTTGGAGGGTGACACAGTGCCTGTGATTAAAGTACCTTGATGTCTGGTTTAATAATATGAATTTATTCAAGTTGGAATTGCCTGCAGTAAATTTATATATGGTAAAAAATATGAAGTATACACCCAATATGTAATAAATGCTTATTTCCAGTTTTTTCTTATGCAAACTCTTCTAGTACAGATTTAAAATGCCAGAATAATTGATCTGTTTAACATCATCAGTATCCTGAAGGTCTCAGACCTCCCTCCATTTCCCTGATGGGGAAGGAGTGCAGAAATTCTGGGGAGAAGCTGGAAGGGGAAGGCAGAGTATAGGGAGGCACCTTGACTGCTCTGATTTGAAATGTGCAAAAGCAGGAAAGGAGCTGCTGCCTAGAGCCAGATTTAGTCCCAAGCCATCACCTTAAAAGTTGTCTGCATTCCATTTCAGTTCCCTCATGAAAGATATTAAATCCTGTGGAGACTGTGCATTGAAGTGCAGCCAAGATGATAGTTTGTGTATGAGGAACAGCAAAAAAGGGTGATCCTCCTGCACTGAGAGAAAGAAAATGCTGAGATGCCCTGAAAGAAATTATTTGAGAAGAGTGCTGGAAATAATAAAATCAAATGAGCTCTTTTTATCTGAAAGGGAGGTTAAAATGCTTGTTAGAGTAAATATAAATCCATTCACAGCTGCTTCCCTTTTGAAGAAGGAATAAAGAAATATATGAAGCTCTGCTTGTATTTTACAGCATTTCCCAGAGGTGCAACAATATTGAACAAATAGTGTTATTTACTAGGTCTGGCCTTGTGAGATGCCCACAAAGGATTCCTTTTAAATCTCCTGATCACTGGTTCTAAGAGAATAAATCTTCAGTAGTATAGTGTGCTGTTAGTTGCAGACAAAGAGTAATCACTGTCCCTAGTTAGAGCTTGTTTGAATGAATCAGGGTGTGGTATGGTAGAGCAAAACAAAGCGTCATAACTCAATGTGGAAGGCAAAAAAATATTCATTATGCGTTGTCTTGGTGTGAAACAGCACCACCTGCACAGGGAGGTGGGTGGTGACACACCGTCCCTCTCAGCTTCATCTGTTGTATTTTTGATGCCATATAGAAGTAAAGGAGACCTTTTCTTCAGTGTAAAGTCACGTATTAGATCGTGTATTTGGTTACATTAAGTGTGGACTTTTTTACAAGAGTCAGTCATTCAAGTTTCAAACCAGCATTTGATCGTCTTTGTGATGAATAATTTACCATAAAGTTTTTGACATACAAAAACCCCCCTGTAAAATGGGAGCTAAGGTCTCTGATGTATTTTTCCCCTTCACTGGCACAGTTTTATAAGCTAGAAATTATTTATGATGATATGTCCAATCAGTTTTTCAGCCTGCACTCTGACATTCTTAAAATTACAGTGATATTCTCTTCAGGGGAAAAAAATAATACATATTTTCCCCAAACTAGCAATCTTTTGAACTGCTCTTGCTTTTTCTTTCATGGCAGTGCTGTAGCTGCTGGCAGGTGAGGAGTTGCCAGGAGGTGAATTGACATTAAAAATGTCAGAGGTCAGGCCAGGTGTAGGAAAAGAAAGAGGCTGTCAAGAAAACAAGTTAACCTTTCTTATGGAAACCTGCTGATCGCACCTTTGTTGAGAACAACGTTGTCCTGTGGCTGGTCTGTTCCTGCTTTGAGAACTGAAATAAAAAAAAAACAACTTGAAAAGGTTATACATTTGGTTACCTAAAGGGGAGGGGTTTTCAATCTCTGTCCTGTCTGCAGTAGATTCCAGTTTTTCATTCTTTTCTTCTTTTTTTTTTTCGAATTGAAGGCTGGAAGTCCTTTACAAAAGATTAACTTCAGTTCCTGAACTAATTTCAGAATTATGACCATGATAAGCCTTTCTTTTTTTAAAGTGGCTTACATCAGGTCTTACTTTAAATAGAAATTGCTCATTCATGGCATTAGCAGATTTATTTATGAAACGAGTCATGTTTCTAATTTTTTTAGTGGAAATCAGTCTGAAGAGTGTAGTTTATCTTGGGAGAGTTCTATTTTAAAAAGAACTTCAAAAAAGAACTCGGAGAGGTGAGGGTTGCAGATTTCAGTGTAAGAACAGACTGTTTCATCAGTGAAAAATTACCTTGGAAAATGGATCGTTGTACAAAACAGAGGTTTCAGTCTTGAGCCCATGTGAGACCATCCTTGCAGTCCCTGTGTTCCTGCTCTGCTCATCAGCACAGGTTTTAGGTGCACCCAAACACCCCCTTGCTATGAGAAACCTCCATGGAAGCATTGCTTCCATTGGGAGTGTGGAAGTGCAGTTGGATCCCGGGATGGAGGGAGGAGGGTGTCTCTGAGCATCACTTTCAGTGCTGGGAGAGTAAAAGTAAAATACCAGCAGGCTTAAAACTTGAGGATTTTTTTTTTATTTGAGAGTGTTTTATGCACGATTATTTGGATGTACTCAATCGGGTTTCAGAGGGTTTTTTTGCCTTTTCTCTCTATGATTTATCTGTCAGCCCAGTGCTTGCAGAGTGACTTTGTAGAAGAGATGAGTTATTTATCCTGTAGAATTTACAGCTGGAGCAAAGAGATTTAAATCACAGCAATAGAGGTCAGCTACCTCTTGGTCTCTGCCTTCTTTACTCTTCCATGGAAACAGAAATCACATTTTTAACCTTGCATATGTATTTCACTTTAGTTAAACTTGCAAGCATTGGTTTTGCTCTATCCTCCATTAAGTAAATTTACATAAAGATTATGTCAGTATTGCCCAGCCCCAGGGTAGGATTGCACACCCTGGTGCTCACAGAGCTCATGGGACCTGTTCCAGCGATTTCCTCAGTGATTGCATGGAGTTGACTTGAGAAGGAGGATGGAATTCAAGGAAGAGCAAGGGGAGTGAGGTCTGTGTGAATGTGATCCAAGTCCTGCAGCAATAAATAAGAGCTAAAGGCAAATGAGATTTATATTATCTGGGGTTGCACTGCCATCTAGTGATGCAGAGACTCAAGGTGTGCTGTCTTTATTTTGTCTCCTGCAGATCAGCATCTTCATGACACACTTGTCTAACTACGGAAACGACCGCCTGGGCTTGTACACCTTTGTCAATCTGGCCAACTTTGTTCATACCTGGACAAACCTCAAACTGCAAACCCTTCCTCCAGTTCAGCTGGCTCACAAGTACTTTGAACTATTCCCTGAGCAAAAAGACCCTCTCTGGCAGGTGGGCAGGTTTGCTGATTCAGAGATCAGAAAAAAATTGTCTCGATGGTGTTTCTTGTGAAATTCTTCGTTTCGGTTTCTCGTAGAGAAAAACATCCATATTATTTAGATTTACCAGTTGGTTCCTTAAAACAGCTTATTGAAGCTTCAGTGTGTGATTGTGTTACCTGCCCCTTGTAAAAGGGTGTGAAATGGATATGTATTAAGATGTATAATTAAAATTATCTTTAATTCATTTCATTTGTGACTGTACTTTTAAATCGTGGGAAAAGGCAGGAAAGTGCATGTTGTGTTATTTCTTTCTCTTCTCCTTTCGGGACTAACAGCAGTAAAGCATTTGACAGAGAGGTGTATATGCATATTCTAGCAGTTAAAGAAATGAACTTTTCTTCAAGTGTATAAAGAGAAAAGAGCATTAAGACCATGGATACCCTAATGCTAAACTGATTAACCGAGTAGAAATAGATTTAGATAGATTAGAAAGTTATAGAAAAGGCTGAGAACTGCCCCAGAAAGAAGTTTACCAAGAAGCTGTTGGTACCCAGGTCCTTGCAGTGATAATATGTAACCCAGATATCATCTTCTTGAGGTGACTTGATAGAAATACTCTGAGGAGCAAACGTTATTAAATCAAACATTAAAATGTATTTCAGCTTGCTTACTCAAATGTTTTCCAGCCTTGGATATTAAATTGCCGACTTAGGATCTGAGATTGCAAATTTGTACCTAAATATGCATCTTGAAATTCATGCTGTTATTGAATAAAACATTGAACTGGGGGGGGGGGGGAATGTCGGGAATTTTGCATTATACTAAGATAAAATGAATTTAAAAATGGAAATTAGCCTGTAGCCAAATTACTTGAAAAATTATAATTACTTAGAAAAGACATTTGTAAGTAACAGTGACTAAGGCATACTGAATATGGTGTATTTGGTCTATAATGCACATTAATCTGAGTACAGTTACATATTTTTAAGCCTGGAAAGGGTACATGAAGATAACTCCCTTCACCTCAGGGCAGTACTGCCAAACAGCAGTGTCAAAAACTGTGTGCAAGTAGGATTTCCAAAACAAACTTAAACTGATTCAGTTGTAAAGCAGCAAATGAGAAAAACAAGACTAATTTTTACATACTGATTTGAACTGGAAGATCAGAATATGTATGTGTATGGAAAGCCTTAAATCATAATTAATTTACCCTTTTAGTTTAAAAACTGCAGCATGTGTAGTGTGGTAGCTGTTCTAGTAATGTAGAATTAAAAATCAGTGATTAGATAACTCATCAACGATTTAAAGTCTTTCTAACTTGTATATCATTGATACATTTGTACATGGGTGAAAAATTGGTAGTTTACACATAAAGATAATTTAAGAACCTTGTCAGGTGTGATGACCAGGGAAATTCTGAGTTTTCTTCTCTGTTTCAGAATCCCTGTGATGACAAACGGCACAGAGATATCTGGTCTAAGGAAAAAACCTGTGATCGGTTGCCAAAATTCTTGGTTGTAGGACCCCAGAAAACTGGTGAGATTTTATTGCATTTCAGCAACATAGGCTGTGTGTCAGTTGAAACAATTTTACTCAGCCTGCTGTGTAGAGATCTTGATCATCTAACAGCATTTTTTAATTTTCAGATATCATCCAAGGGTACTTCAATAATGTGAGTTACAACAACAGACAGTAAACATAAATGAAAGGCAGGGTTCAGGTGTGTGTCAGATTTTTGGGGCTTTCTGTCAAAATGAGTAACACTTTGATAAATGATCAGTAAGACAGACAAACTCTTGTCAAAGTGGAAAGAGGAGATGACAGGACAGACATTTTTCGAAGGGTTGGATTCTGAATTGCAAGTACTTATCTGTCCTGCAAGTGTCTTGTTTATAGAAACCTGTTATTTCTTGGCATTTATTTCAAGTCAGGAAGTTGCTAATGGACAGTCTGAATTGCAAGATTGCAGTAGCTTATAAATTAACTTAATGGTTAATTTTCTTCTCTGTAATCAGAAAATTGCATATGTGCTTCCTTTCATCTTCACCAGTCCCTAATAGCTCCTTGAGTGCAAGAGTTCTAAATTATTTTTTGTGACAGTCTCACTTAAACCAATAATTATTTTTAAAACACAGTTATTATAAGTGTGAAAACCAGATTTCAGGCATTGGCATTCCAATTCTTTTGTTAACTATTTACAGTTCTTTAAATGTCTTCCTTCTGAAAGCTCAGAAAGCACAGAATCTTAGGTGACATAAACCAGTATCCTCTCACTGAAATGAAATGGAATAAAGCTGGTTTAGTCCATCTGTGAGTATGATCCCCCCAAAAAATGTGTGTGTGTGTATTTTTTTTTTTTAAATCTTGGACTTTTATCCTATTTGCAGGTACCACAGCCTTGTATTTGTTCCTGATCATGCATCCTTCCATCATTAGTAACTCCCCCAGCCCAAAAACCTTTGAGGAGGTACAGTTCTTTAATAGAAATAACTACCACAGGGGGATTGATTGGTAAGATGGGTTATTAGTATAAATATACAAGTTTATATATTGTGAACAATACAAAAATGACATTGCTGTTGGTAATGGTAACTGTGCATATATAGAGTGAGATAAGAAATAACCTTCAGTGAAATGAGAAAGAAATGCAAGTGAAGAATAATCTTACTACAGAATATCATAAATGCATTAACTTTTATGAGGCTTTCTTGTATAAATCCATATCTTAATATATACAAAGCAGTAACAAAGTATGTTTTTCTCATTCTCACATGCTTTTGAATTTGGGACAATAATGGTTGTCAGTTGGATTATATGGACACAAAAATTATGTTCCTGTTGTAAGTCTTATTTCTTACAAGAAAAAAAAAATCAGGAAGAGGCATTTTTTTCCTTGAAATAGGATTTAGAAATAGTAATCATGTAAAAGGGGGGGCAGGGAAAGCTTCTTAAAACATTCTTTAAAATTCAAGCAATTGAGAGGATGTGTCTCTGTAGGTTAGTAAGTGATGGTAAAACAAAGCATGTGTCCCTGCTGCCATGTTCTCTGTGGATACCAGGGAGTCACAGGCACAGCTCCACCAGAGTCACTCCTGATTTCTCCTCTTTCAGAAAGGGCTGCACTGTAAAGCACTGCACAATGAGAAGCGGTAACGTGTCGTAGTGGCTGGGGAGCACCACTGAAGGATTATTGATTTTTTTGTCTTGTTTCTTTATTTTACCCCCAGTTTAAGGGAAAGTAGGTTTATTGCCTTTGACTTGGTATTCATCCATAAAATTAACAGTTCTGTGGTCTCGGTGCAGACACGTCAGATCCAATTTGTTTGCCAGTCACTCGGTTTTCCGAGTTGTAATTGTTGCAGCAGATTCCTACTGGAAAGTGTGGCGAGTCAGCCAGTTACAGCCAGCTGAGAGGTGCTGGATGAATGACTGGGAGTGGGAAGGCTGCCTTCTTGCTGCTGAGGCTTTTGGAGTCAGTGAAGATGACAGGCAAGCCAGGCATAGCAGCTCCACACTGATGGAGACAGCCTAAGTGCAGTGAGCCAGTTCTTCCACACAATCAAGATTTTCATGTTGCTGGAAGACCACCTTGCTGCTTCTCTCGATCCTCCTGCCGTATCCACTTCCCTAACGTGCAGATGCAATTTGGCTGCCAGGCCTGTGCCAGATCACCTTCATCTTAACACGGCACTGGTGCATAAAGCTCCTGGTGGTCAGCCTGTCTAGACCAGGCATGTCCTCTTGACAGGTTCTCCCCACAGCTCCCACCTGTGCACTGGGTGCCCCTCTCACCACTGCCAGGCTCTCACACTTGAGTCTTGGATCCTCACAACTGCCCACTGGTGTAGCTGCTTAATTTTAGATTTGTGTTCTGTCTGCCAGACAAATCTCTCAGACTTTCTAGTCTGATAGTGTATTTTAATGCTGGCTCGTAATGAGCTTACTGAGTGGTAATTAGATAAAAACTCTCTCCTCATTAGTCCATTAATTGGCTAGGATTCTTGTAAAAATCACGAATAACAATCAGTTCAATTTCTTTTGGGGTTGTGTGGATACAGCTTTATCCCTGACCCTAACTGAGGCTTTGGCTGGGCTAGCTACAGAAGCAGAAGAGGTTCTCTCAGCCCTCATGACCTCAGTATTACCATTTTGAAAGCAGTATAGGTGTAAGTTGTCATCAGTGGTCTTCAGGAGAGATTGTTTTAAATGGCATTTATTTATTTTATCAGTAGAGTTTAACTGAAGAATCAAGAAGACAAACATTTTCCATTTATTCTTTTCCCCAACAATAATGAGAGGTTGTCTGAGGGCCATGGATAAAGAAGAATATTGAATTCAACTTCATAATGGATGAGGAAAGCTCACAAAACTAAAAGGAATACAACCCATGTTTCCCCAAAACTGGGTCTCAGAACAATAAGTGAAATATTCTGTCACTGCTTAGAAACCTTTTACCTTAGAAACCATTTTACCTAATGAAACTGTGTCAGTGCATCTTCCCCACATAAACAGACTCTTTTGAGTAAAAGCAATTCTGATACTGAGTATCTTTTTATTACAGTTTTGCACTGTAATTGATGGCAGCAAAAGGGCAAATTTGGAAAACTCAGTTTCTGCTTTTGACTTCCGCAGTTTGTTCTGACTGAAAAGTGAGAATTTGCTAATTTTAAGAAGATACATGAATATTGTAACATTTTCATCTAGTTACAAAAAGATAGCTGCAATGTCTAGTTATATGTAGTGAGAAGAAAGCTAGTACCAAGTAAAATATCATCAAAAATATAATGTAAACTTCTGTTTGCTTCTGTTTAACAGTTAGCTTTTATTTTATGTTGGTATTCCAGAGTAAAATATGCTTAACAGATTTATCAACCTTTATGTGATTTTTAAGTAAATCTGAGGATGATGTTGCTTCCCTAGGTACATGGATTTCTTCCCCACTCCTTCTAATGTCACCACTGACTTCCTCTTTGAGAAAAGTGCCAACTATTTCCACTCTGAGGAAGCTCCCAAGAGAGCTGCTTCCCTCATCCCCAAGGCCAAGATCATCACCATCCTCATCGACCCGTCGGACCGGGCGTATTCCTGGTACCAGGTACGGACCTGGAAGAACACAGGCAGGCACAATTCAGGGTTTCCACCTTGAGTCCTCTCTGTGTATGCTCTCAGTATATATGGATATAAAGGGTTTGAATAGTGCAAGGTTTTATTCATCAGTCAGTGACCATATGTGCTCACACATGGGCTGAGGTATGTCTCCTAATCCTGGAAGTATTTAAGGGTTGAAATACCAGAAACCACCTTTTCAAAGGTCTGCCTATAATATAAACATGTAAAAGTGCTTATTTGATTAATTTATGTAAATAGCACATCTAGAAATTAGTTTATAGACACAGTTATCTAGTTCATGCTCAAAATACAGGATAGATTAAGAAATTTTTGTCAGTAAGACCAACCAGTTTTGTCTGGTTTTCCCAGCTTTTGTGATCTGTAACGTTCCAGCAATGTAACTTCTTTTACAGCATCAGCGATCACACGAAGATCCTGCAGCTCTGAAATTCAGCTTCTATCAGGTGATCACAGCTGGTCCTCGAGCCCCCTCTGAGCTCAGAGCTCTCCAGAAGAGATGCCTGGCACCTGGATGGTACGCTATCCATATTGAAAGATGGCTAACTTACTTCCCACCTTATCAGGTGAATAAGACTGTAACTTGACATCCTAACCTTAAAGATATATATATACTGTCTTAAAGTTTGCCTTTGTAAAAGCCTTGCCTACTGAATGCTGATCCTCGGGGATATTCTGCAAATCATTACCCTCCTTCTGGCCCTGTGTAGGATCAGGCCTCAATAGATGCACATCCTAAGCCCTGAACATCATGTTAAGGCAGACAGTAACACAAGGCCAGGCAGACAGTATCACATGATCAGCATCTCCTTGGCAGATTTATTTCTGGAATGGATTTTCATGACATTAGCAGTGTGTCTGGCACTGCTCCCCACCCAACAGTTAAAGTTACTTCACTTGAGGGAGGCTGGCTGCAGTCCATACCTTCTGTTTATCCAGGACTCTTCTGACTGAGACAAGTTGGCTGGAGTCTGCACCTTCTGTTTTCCCAGAGTGTGCCAGGGAAGCTCTGATGCATCTAGTTGCTGTTATTCTCCACATACTCTCTTTTCAGCCAGCCTTGCATCTCTCTTAGTGAGATACACAATACTGTAATATGATGGTACTCTTATGAAATTCTCTACATTATGTTTTCATTAGCTTTTCTCCAAAATCAATCCATGAATATTGAACAATAAGCATTGTCATGCAGATTTTTACCAGATTTTACATCCCACAGTGATAGTGAAGAACTGGTAGCCTTATGTTTTCTCTGTAAAAGTACTAGCCATTAGTATAATTTTTTCTTGGCTGGACCAATCTCTCTTAATTTCCTGCCAATATTTCTTATCTTTCTAGGTCCTTCATTATTATTTCTTTGTTGTCACAACACCTTCCAATTTAATATCATTTCAGAGTTAATTAACATGCCATTTACCCAGGTCATTAATGATGATGATAATTAAAACTGGACCAATTATTGTTTCCTGGTGCAGTACTCTCCATGTAATGAAGGAGTTTGACAGAGGTGGAAGTTTCAGTTTGAAGCTCGAAATAATGAATTTTAAATTAAAGTTCCACTTAATTTTATCTGTTACAGTTGCTCATTATTGATGGACAGCAGCTGAGAACTGACCCATCTACCGTAATGGATGAAGTACAGAAATTCCTGGGAGTCTCTCCTCACTATAATTACTCTGAAGCCCTAACGTGAGTTAATTAATTCATCATTTTCACATATTCCTACATTACTAAAATACCAGTTAGTGTGTAAGTAAGGTCACTGCAAAATAAAGCCTCTCATACTTGTTTGAGCTGTCAGCAGGATGTATTCCTCAGAACACAATTCAGGGTTAAATTTTCCACAAGTCATTCACTGAGCCACTCAATGCTGACAATCAGACAAAGCTTTGTGGCGATTGCGTAGGAATTTTGGATCAGTCAAAAGAAATTTTACTTCCATAAGTGGAACACGGAATGCTGACATGCATGAACAGGAAGGAAGTAGAATTAGTTTCTCTTTATTTTTGACTTTAGCTGAAAAACAGAGTCAGTGGTATCAGTCAGCCATGTAACATCCACTCTGTACCTCATAAATACACGTGCACACAGACCTTTTGGATTCTGACACTTAGATTTGGTTGCCTTTAAAATAAGGCTGATAACTTTAGGTTTACCCTTTTAAGTCTTCAGTCTAAACTTTGGAGATTTACCCTCCTTGAAGTATTTTACAGCTTTTACACCACAAGGTATTTGTTTCAGGTTCGACTCACATAAGGGATTCTGGTGTCAGCTCCTGGAAGAAGGAAAAACAAAGTGTCTTGGAAAGAGCAAAGGCAGAAAATACCCTCCTATGGATTCTGAGGTAAACTGTAATGCTCATTGGCATTGTGCAGGGATTCAGCTGCCACATTTGGGACATAATGCAGGCAAAACCATAAGAAAGGAGAGAAGACCAAATGAAGTGCTTCTGAAACCCTGTCCCCTTTACCTTCTGGGCTTAAGCAGCAGGGGCTCCACATGTGTGAGAGTGCATATGTTTCCTCAGTCATGGTCAGATATTTGTATTTCTGTCTGGTCCCTTGTCTCTGAGAGTAGTTAGACCCTGACAAGTAATGCAGACTCTTACCCAGTTTTAAGAGAGGGCAAGTTCTGTTTCCATGAATTTTCTAAGTACCTTCCCCAGACAAATGCTCAAATGAGGAAATCTGTGTCAGATCAAATGCTGCAGCAGTTTAGTGTCCAGTAAGTTTTATGTTGATTCTGTCCTGCATTCCCATTTCATTTAGCCTGACTAAAATGCAAATAAAAACTTACAGTTTGAACAGCAGTAAGAATTAATGTACCAAGTAAGCCAGGATTTTTTTTTCTCCTGTTACTTAAATTGTAAGTGACTTCACATCAGTAGAGTCATACTGACACAAAATCATTGAGTGAGAAGGATTTTGGTCAGAGATAAGACAAGACTGTATTTGTTTACTGTTGTCTTTTTCAACTCTCAATACTTCTCAAAATGAAGTTACTAACTGATACATGTCTACATACAAAGATAATTTAGAGCTTTCATTTCAGCCATAGTGCAGTAAATTCAAAGTAACTGCATCAACCTCAGTGTGATTCTATATTTACATGACTATCTGAGAGTAGAATCAAATCCTTGACTTGAGTGTTCATTTGGACCTCTATTTCTTTTGAAATTACCTTTTAGGAAATGAACTGTTCCTAACTGAAGAGCTTAAACTTGCATGCAGTAGCATAAAACCATATAAATTGTATAAGAGAAAGTAAAGTTTTGACACATGTCAAACAAACTTTGAAACATCAAATTCACAGCAACTGCAGTACAGCCTTTTATTAAATAAAAATGCCTCCTTTTGTATCCATCAGTGCAGGGCCTTTCTGTCAAGCTACTACAGAGATCACAATGTGGAACTGTCAAAACTTCTTCACAAATTGGGACAACCCCTGCCATCGTGGCTGAGACAGGAGCTGCAGAAAGTGAGATAGCATTGGAAAACAGCTGTTTGAAATCTCTCTTCCACACTTCAGTCATCATACCTAAACTCTCCAGCAGCTACCAGAAGGTCTTGTAAGATATACCTCTTCAAAAAAGTGTAAAAGATAGAAATTATTTCCATATGCTGGCATGTGGATTGTAAAAAATACATGCATTTCTTAGAGCTCTGATGGGCCCGATCTTTCTTACAAACATTTCTGGGCCTGTGGACTTGTGGACTACTGTGCACAAATGTGGAAGTTATTTACAGCTGGTAAAAGCGTCAGAAATACATGACCTGTCCAATTTCATGGTAAATATTTACATTTTTATATATCAGTTTAAAAGTATTGTGTCTCATGTAGGTTTTGTAGCCCATTGTTAGGCCGCTGACAGTTTTTCTTACTATTTGATTATTGTGTTGCATAAGGTAAGAAAAGTTAATGTAGCACAAAATGCCAAGTGTACTTCTGCCTTTGGAATCAGCTTGGTAATACCCAAAGTGTGTACAAACACAGGTGAGAAGTACAGTTTATATGATATATATGATTTAGGTGTGCACAGCAACTAAATACACAGAGCAAAACCTGGAAGCCACGGTCAAAAGCAGTGTAGAGAAAACCAAACTCAGACAAACAAAACTATCATAGGAACCTGTGATTATATCCTGTAACAGCAAACCCTTACAGTGTGGTAAAGACCTTTGTCCATAATTATGTCTGATCTTGTACTGACCGAAATGTTAGAATATAGCCATTATCTGAACAGAAATTTATTGGGACATGTGAAGCACAAAAATTGCAGTGTAGTCCTCATGAGCAGTATTAGACTTAAACAATTGTGACCCAAACTGGAGCAGTGGAAGAAACTCCTGGTTCTGTGAGCAGCCAGATCCGGGCACTGCACTCACAGGCTTGCTGTGAATCAGGAGTATCTGCACTGAAACGGATGAAAACCTCAAAAAGAGCAGAAACAGATCCATACTTTTATTGCCTTAAGTTGCACTACTATTTTTTCTTTTATTTGCCTTTTTGCTTTCCAAGATCCTTCAACCTTATCAAAATTGTAGCACATTTCAGTAACCTTCAGTTTATATCAGCTGCAAAATTCTATCAGATTTCGAGAAGAAAATACGAGTCCTGGTTCCAAACATCTTAAACATATTTGATATTAAAAGTTGAGGAAGAAGATCAGTGGCAGTTTCAGCTGAGTGTGACCTTAATGCTTCTGCACTGAACTTTGGCTCCAAGTGTTTCTAAAGGCATGAAGGGGTAGTGAAAACAAAAGAGAACTACAGTACTAAATGCAGTGTTTTATACAGTAGCTCTTATAATGTTTTCATACTTTGTTTTAGGGCGAATACTTAAAAACATGCATCAAATGGTGGGAAAACTTTCTGTGTCTCAGTGCTGTTTTACGACATTCCTGTAATCATATGATTTAACTTTCAAGGTAATGGAATGGAAACCAGTCTGTTATTCCCTCAATAGAAAACAGATGTTGAGATCCTTACTGTACCTCTAACTGGTAATCTTTATTTATTGATTTTGTCTATGTAATACGTGGTTTTGATAAGCCTGTAAAGAAAAAAATCTAGACAAATTTGCTGTATATACCAGTATTCTTTACACAGCACATTTTTGCTAAGGGAATATGCATGATTAATGATGAGGACCTGCTAGAGTAGACATTTTTTAAGATGAACATCTTTATTATTTATTAGACAGAATGAGAATTTTCATTTCATTTTAAATATTCACTGTTGTGTGGATTTGTCTCAAAAGCTGACTTGTCTTAAAATACTTCTTATTTGATAAAAGAAATACTCTGGATTTTGAACATCTGTAAAAGCAAGTACTCTGCCTGCTATGGACAGCTCATGCTTCCTGCAAGCATCCATATAGATTTGTTACAACTAAATTGAATAACTGGAGAAAATACCTGGGGTTTTCATCCCGGCATGATTGATTTTACCCTTGATGTAACCTGATGGAACATCACTCAAACATTTTTTAAAAATCCACAGGGATTGCACAAAGCTCCTGTTGTTCACTGCTGCCTCAGTTACTCCACGTTCTTCGGTGGAACAATTAGAAAATAGAAGAAAATGGGAAAAACCTTGGGCACCTATCAAGTACCTGATATTTTTCATGGTGAGAGAACCGTCTGCACGGAGATTTGAGTGCCTCCTACATGCAGGAGGAATGGCCTTCAGCCACATTCTTTGTTTTAAAGAATTCCCTCTCTGTCTTCCTTCCCTGGGAGAAGAATGGGAATGAGTGGGCAGCCAAGGCCAGAGCAGGGGTGGGGACATGCACATTGGTTACATTGTCCCCTGGGAAATTGTACAGCCCTACTGTGGGCACCATGAGGCACTGGCATAATAAGTCCTCCACATGCACGACCTTGGCCTTGGATGGATTATCACTTTTTTGTAAAAGATACGAAGCCACATCTGTTTTCTCCAGAGCTATTCTACTTAAATATGTTCTTACATTTAACAGGAGCCTTTAAAAAACAGAGTGACTTTTAGCATGCAGTCAGCTTGGTGAAGGATGAGGAGGCTGAGCACAGCAGGCAGGCAGCAGCTAGATGAGTTATTCCCTGTGTCATAGGCTGGACATGAGTACAGCAGAGTAAGCAAGTCATACCCACATGAGTTATCTGGCAGAGTTTAACCTCTCTCTTCACAGCTTACCTACAACCAGTATTTGGTTTCCAGAAACAGAATATCAGTATTAATACTCTTAAAAAAATTACTGATTTCTTACAATGACTTTCTGTTTGCGAGTCAAAGTCAGATGTTTGATTGTGGCTGGTAACACAGCCATGGTTTCTGTTCCCCTGGTAGGTAACTGCACAAGCAATTTCTTTGACAACTGCGTGATTATTTGAGCTTCGCCTTTGTTTTCTGAAATCAGATTCTGAAATTTGCTTTCTGCAGACCTCTGTGCCATTAAAAACCAGTGTGTGGTTATGAGCAGAAAGTGACCACTTGGGGGGGGTGTAAACATAGAGCCTGATACTCAATTACCTAATTATTTGAGCAAACATTCCTGAAAATACTGTGATATTTTCCCAGTTCTACTTGTGCAGAAAGAATTAGTTTGAATGATTTGCAGACTATCTTGTACAGAATATCCTTTTTCATTGCTTAAAAATGTGAAACTTCCTCAGGAAGAAATTAAATAGCTATTTCAATGTTTATAGATGTAATACTCTTGTCATTCACATTGAATGAATATTGCTGGAAACATTTTTCTCAGAGTTTTTTTAAATAAAAAAAATAGATATTATTCTGATAGTGGCATGGTATTTGAAGTGCAACAATAAACTCTGATAAGAAAATGTAGTGCTGCGTGGAAGTGCCTTTCATGTTCACAGAAGTTGTCCTTTTCCAGGTCGGTTATCAGCTATTGCAGCTTGACACTGAGCTACAACACAATCCAGCAGCACAGGAGCAGCATGAAATGTTTTCAGAAATGAAAAATGTTGCTTACTCTTGCTGTGAGTGAATATTGCTGCTTTATGCAGCTGCTCGTTTTACTGCTTTTGCTTCCTGCTTACTTTTTATTTCTTGCGCCCGAAATTGCTAATGTGCTGGAGAAACGTCTCCAGAGTTTGCTGTTTGTAAGATAACAACCAGAATTTATTCAAATTACTTGCCTTGGGGATTCAGTGGTTGTGCCAATGCATCAGCCTACACAGACATGAGAAAACCCTTCTTAGGAGAAACCTCTAAAATATGGTATGAATGTCTAAAGGAAAATTCAGTATGTTATCAATACATTCAGAATAGAAAAATGTACTTATCTAGCTGGGCAAAAGCTGCTTAATATCTTCATAGGAGTGTGGAAAATAGGAAACCTACGTTAACAAAATACTCCATTCACTACAGAGATAAGATGCAACCTATAATTAAGTAGTCTAAGCTTTTTGTATAATACCCATCTCCATAATCTATTAAGAATAACAGAAGTGAAGTGATAAAGTAATAGGTAGTAAGCAAAGGGAAGAGATCCTTGCTGCAAATAATACCTGCTTGGCCTCTCTCTCCAATTTATCTGCTTTCATTTAATATTTCTTTTTAGTTCTTCAAGTCTCCAAATTCTTAGAGCTCAAAGGCAAAAGACACTATTTTTTTTTTGTCTCTGTGCGCCACATGGATGAAGACAGCACAAGTCAGCATGAAAGGATAAATCCCAGGAACAGGAGGCCAGTCAACAGCTGAAACCAAGGACTAGGGAAACCTGAATGGAGGAGGAGTTTAAGACAAAGTAAGAGTGATAATTTCAAAAACATATATTGAGCTTGTGTCTTCACCAGGCTGAGGATGATGAATAATAGTTAAATAAGATGCTGTGCTCTGAAGGGTACAGTTTATTAGGTATATTTAGACTTCTCATTAGGAAGCATTTCTTTATAGAAGGTGACCAGACTCTAAACAGGCTCCCTGGACAGGTGGTTTATGCCCCAGGCCTGTCAGTGTTTAAGAGGCATTTGGAAAATGCCCCACAACAGGCTTTAATTTTCGGTCAGCCCTGAGGTGGTTGGGCAGTTTGTCCCTGCCAACTGAAATGATCTGGTCACTTCTATTCTGTTGTATTCCACCCTGTACTGATTAAAATTGAGGGTGTGGGAATTTGGCCAGCATTAACCTGCAAATTAAGCATTTGCTTATAGGGACTGGAAAAGGTGTTCACCTAAAGGGATGGCTTCATTTTTCTAGCACACCTTTCACAACCTTTCTTCTTAGTCCATGGCTGTCAAATAGCAAGCAGAATCGTTTTAGCGTTTATGGCCGGACCGAGCACAAATACACATAGACACACCCATATATCCACATGGGTAAAGCAGCACCGATGTCTCGGCTAGCTGAAGGGCTCTGCTTTGCTTTGGAGAGTACCTGCGGCCTTTTTTTCCATGGATCCCTTAATCCGTTTGCCCCCGAGGGTGCCACTCGGTATGTTCAGAAAGCACCAGGAAGGGGTTGGTGCCATTTACATTTCGCGCGTTGCCCCCGCCCCTGGGTTGCGGCCCAGCGCGCCCCGAGGCCCCGCCCACCGACCGAGGCCCCGCCCACGTCTCCGCCCCGAAGCTCCGCCCCTGCCCAGTTCGCGCCGCCGGCGCGCGAGTGGTCGGTCGCGCGGCGAGGGGGTGTCCGCGCGGGCGGGCGCGCGGGCCGGCCGTTGGCGGTGAGGGGGCGCGCGGCGGGCGCGGGAAGCGAAAGAGAGGCCGAGGCTCTGAGGGAGAGGCTGAGGGTGAAGCTGAAGCCGGCGGTGCTGGTGGTGCTCGCGGACCGGACCCGCTCTTATCCACAGCGGAGCCGCTGCGGCAGAGGAGCGGAGAGATGCGGGGCGAGCAGCAGGTGGGCTCCGTGACGGGAAGGGCGGCCGGGTGGAAGCCGTGAGGCGGCGCGGGGCCGGGGCCCGCATGAGGGAGGGAGGGAGGAAGGGAGGGAAAATGGCGGCTGCCACGTGGCGGGGTGGGGGGCGGTGATCCATGACTCCATGGGGGCTGCCGCCTGTGGCTGACTCCCTTCCTAGGCATGGAAGAGCAGAGCCTTGCGGATTGGCACAACTTGTACCTTCTCGTGGGTATGAGTCGTTGACTGTAGCAAGTAACAAACCGAGTCTGCCGTGGGGCTGGCCGTCTCCCCCTATTGTGTTTTTTGGTTGTTTGGTTTTCAGTTTTCACTTTTTTTTTGCCCCCAATAAGCGATTACAGCCCAGTTTTTTAAAGTGTTTTTTTTTTATTATTTTACAGGAACTCAGAAGCTGAAAATATCGAGACGTATCTGTTCCTGAAGACCCTCCCCCAAAAAGTATGTGACTGGATGTACAGTACGTAATAAGCTCTTCAGGAGTGAGATTTTGATCGGGAAAAGTAACGATTTTATAATTTATGTTTAGCGATTAATCTGCTACGACTTGTTCTCTGAAATAGGTATAGGTTTGGTGTTTTATTTTAAGTCCTGCTTCATTTTTTTATTGTCAGAAAAATAAAACCCGAGTGCATTACTGTGAGGGATGGGAGAAACTGGGTTTGGGTGTAGATGCATCAGAAAAAATCCACTATTCCTAGCATAAAAGTCACGCTGGCAGTAGTCTCGTTTGCCAAACTAGAGGCATCCGAATTCTCGGGGATATTCTGTGCAAGGGCAATGTCTTTTTCAATAAGCACGTGAGTACCAAGCAGAATCTGCAGTTACAGGAGCAGAGGGAGACACGAGGTCGACACTAAAAGCATTGTTTCAGCGCGTCCTGCTGTTCGGTGATGTCTGTTTCCTGTCTTGTATATTTTCCCAGTAGCAATATTAAACTGCCTCAAACTTGTTTTTACAGGGGAAAAACCCTCTTGAGTTGTGATGACAGAAGAAGATGGGGCTAAATTCCACATGTGAATTCTAGGAGTAACTGTGACTAAAATTTTAATTTTTACTTGGGGGGTTGATGGATCTTTTTAATTTTCTGGAATTGATCCCTGTTGTGAGCAGTAATATTTCTGGTTATCAAGCAGAGCTAGAAAAAGCTAATTTTAGGCTAGATCTTAACCTGGATTTTTAAATAAAGTTCAGATTTGGAGCTTTAATGAGAGATTTTGCAGTCCTCCTCATCCTGGCAAAGAGGGGCTGGAACACAGCTTACTGTGCCTAAAATTAGCCTTGGCTGCTTCTGTACAAGTACAGTTAGAACGAGTAGCCCATTCTGTGCAGCTTTCAGGGATGTGCTGCTTCTCTTTGGGCTGTCACAAAGTGTTGAGCAATTACAATAATGGTTTTGGTAGTTCAGTGGCCGTGCTGCACGGTCCTGTGGCCAACCACACTGCAGTAGTATTAAATCCAGTGACACGTGCACCCTCAGTGGTGGCTCCTCTGCTGCTGAAGTGTGTTAGAAAGGTGGTTGCAAAGAGTGTCCGTGTTCTGCAGAAGCTGAAGGTAAGTTTTTGAAGTCTAGAAAATGAATGTGGAAACTTGTGATTTTGGTACCTATGCCAATATAAAGCGTTCAGATGTACGAATAAATCAATAAAGAGACTTTGGCTGCAGGTGTGGTTTCTTTCTTTCTGCTGGTAACCAAGATTAGACCTGTGCACGTTCATTGGAATGACTTACACGTGCCAAATCTGCCTGTTCTGGGGATACACCCTTTGGCAGTTTCTGAAACCAGAATCCCTGGTTTCAGGTGGCGGATGCATTGTCTGGGAACCATTCCAGGAGGCGTATGACTCTGATCAGAGGTTGCTGCTTCAGGGCAGAAACAGCGACTTTGAATATAGCTGCTCTTTCAGCTGCGGTTCCTGCGGGCTCCATATTCACAAAAACAGATGGAACTCCAGTAGATGGTGAATCACTGCAAAATCAGAACATTTTACTTAGAGTCTTAGCTAACACACCTCTGCTGACACAGTCTCCTGTAGAATATTTTCCAGTTAATAAGGAAAGTTGTTTGCAAATTGTTCCAAATAGGAGGTTTAGGGTAAGGGGGCTTTGAATGGGCTGGGAAACAAAGTCTGTGAAGCTAGAACTGAGATCATCAGCAGGCAGTGTAATTACTGTTGGGTGTTTGGCAACTGAGGTGGGAATTCCTGTTGGGAGTGGATGGAGTGGAAGTGTGGACTCTTAGTTACAACAGGGATTAGATCTGTGGAAATTACTTCTGGTGGCAGTGTTCTGTTTTGGTAGGGAGATCAAGGAACTGTCATAGGAAACATCATCTTATTTCTCAAGCATATACTTTTGCTGCCACAGTGGAAGTAGAGCTGAATGTATATTTTGTGTGAGCTTCTAATAAGTGATACCACACCTGTTTTAACTGGTGGTGTGTGATTACACTCTCCTTTTAAACAGTTCTATCATATGACATCCTTACTGCTTGGCATTCCGAGCTTGTGGCTGCCAAGCCTGGAAGGCAACAATCCTGAGTGTGTACTTTGAGTTTCCTTTTCTCCAAGAGGACTTGACTTGTGTAGTAACCTTAGTGCTTCCAGAAAATAACATCTTACCTTCCTCAAGCAGATGCTAGACAGACTGGCCAGGAGAGGTCTGGGGCTGTCCCAGGACAAGGTGTGGGCAGGAAAGTGCTGCTGTTGTGGCAAACACACTGATGCAAAGTGACTTTCTTAATTTTTTAGTGGGGTTTTTTTTTGTGCCTGACTATGGCCACGTGTGGGTATATGAATTGGAAGCAGCAGGAGTAGGGCTGGGGATTGATTTCTCCAGGGATCTTCTTGAATATAAATACTGTAGCACAGGAAGGCATGAAATAGTTACGGTAGCATCGAAAATGGAGAATATTGAGGACTGACCTTTTGTTCTATACAAGCTGTTACAGTGCTGTGAGTATTTCTGGAATTAAGGCAGCTAAGGTTCTAGGTGTTCTGCATGTAGTCATAAAGTGGGATCTTGGTTTTTCTGTGGTTTACAGGTAAGTGCCATTTTTGGGAAGTTTTTTGGGGTCAGGATAAATTTAATAGATTTTGTGTGTCAGTTGCAGTGATGCTTCTGCTCTTGTATATTCTCTGTAAAATGAACAAAAACTCAGGAAGCTGAGGGGGGCTACATCTAAGTAAGTCTTTATAGTGTTGAGGAACCTGAATAGATAACAGACTGGTGTTCAGGATGGTCATTGGTAGTAGAAGTGCCAAGTGCCAATAGTTTATGCCACTGTTAACACTGTGGCCAACCTGCTTAATAGAAAAAAACCTTAGCATAGGCTGAAAAGCAGGGGGGTTTATACAACCTCATTTATTGAAAATGTTGAATTGAGGGGAGAGCAGCAAGGGTCCAAAAATTCTTAGGCAGTTTTAAGACTATAGGATTAACTTATTTGTGACAGCCTGACTGATGTGAGTTAATGCAGTGGGAAGGAATTCTGTCATACAAGACAAACTTCCCTTTTTGAGGAAATAGCCCTAAGCTTATATCCTTTGAATAAAATAGTTTCAAGAGCACCCTTTCTCATTTAATAAAGCTCACATGAAGTTTACCCAGCTGATGTTCCTGCAGCACCTGCTTGTACATCCGCAGTATTAATGTACAGAAGTTGTAGTCAGTGTGGCAGTTTTTATTGTTTACATGTACATCATCAGCCTCATTGAACAAAAATGAGAATGGCATAACATGGAGACAATTTCATTTTATGTTAGAAACTGGAAAGGCATGCTCAGCATGGAAACAGCAGTGCAACATTTTAAAATCTAATAAAGCATCCTATTTAAAGAGCAGTACTAGCAAACTACTGTACAAAATCTGTTTACTACACTTAGTACACAGGCTTAATCCCACCCCCAAGTATCGTATTTCTGTGGTGCAACTTCTAAAGAAAATTATTTCCCCTGTACACAATGCATATATTGCACTAATAGACTACTTCACCATAAGTCTTGTATAGCAAAGCTTGGATGGTACAAGTGGATACATTTTGACAGACGTACTTCCCTTGTAATTAAACGGGCTAAATATAAGTAAAACTGTAATGGTTTCAGTGTTCATTAGCACAGTCTTTCATATTGGTCTAACAGCAGGTGGTCACAGTACCGTGATATTTGACATCTTTTTAAATAATACACTTCACACAATTTCAAATAGCATGGAATTACAGAGAACTAAAATATAAAGCACCCCATGTACTAGTTTAGCACCATTTTTTCCAGTAAGATATTTAAATTAGTCATGAACCTTGAAAACTTATGTGTGAGGTCAGTGAGAAATGAAGAGCCAAGTTTTCAATCACATGGGCTTCTGCAATACCAATGCCCCTTTGTATGCAGTCGAGTTGTGGGTATTTGTTATAACCAGAGAGACACAGGACCATACAGAAATGAATGATTGCCCACTTAGAGCATGAATGCAAGCATCCCACTTTTTCACAAGACACCACACAACATGTCATAGAGTGTTTGGGGAATAGGGAACAGGGACACAGTCACTGCTGGTCACAGTTTGCACAATCACGAGGTGGTGACACATCTGCCACACTTGTCACGCTGGAGTGTTTCATGGCCCACAGAGCTTTTCAGTTCATCTTCTTACAAGCATGTTTGTTAATGGAATATGCAGAGCACACTTGTGATGGTCAGAATGGCCTTTGACAGGGATTGTGGAGATGGTGCTGAGCTGTCCTGGCTGCCTCTCAACTGCAGTCACAGGCTGATCCTGTTAGTGTTGCACTAAGATGATGATAACCTGCTGTGTCCTGTGTTCTAGGTTCAGTGGGGTGGCCCTTTCTAGAAGGACAGTAAGCTGGTTATCGGTGCATTGTTAAAATAAGTTGTCCGAGTTTTTACAGCATACGGAACAGTATTTGGAAAAAGAGATTAAATGGAATCAAGATGTGTCAGTACTTTAGAAGTCAGTGAAAACTCAGCTTTCCCGTAAAGATCAACCTGAACCAGTGCTGCAACTAAGTAAGAGTGAGCTGTCTAAATATTACCTTGTAGAAAACAGGAGTTTAAGACTATAGACCTTGTCAGACAGGCTTGGCTCAACAACTTTCTCTTGTAGGATTGACAGAGGTTCTTTGCACTACTTAAAGTAAAGCCCAGCAATGAGAAGAGCGGGATATTTTTTAGTCTGACGCTGTGGTAAACAGGATAAGTAAATCTTCTCCAAAATGCTGTATTTACTCAAAAGTAAAAATTTCAGAAATCAGACAAATGTTACTTATCTAGAGGAAGGAAAATAAGTGTTCATTTGTTTTTGATTTAGCTCTTGCAGCTGTGCAGGATGTTTGTGAGGAAACAGTCAAGTGTCCTACCTGTTTCACTTGGGAATGTACTTTATGCACAGTAAACTGTGAGACAATTTATCAGAATAGCTGGGGATCTGATTATTAGCAATTATTTAGCTTCTGACATTTAATACATACTCAGAATTACTTAGCAAGAATCAATCTGCTAATGATCTCATTAGCTGCTGAAACATGAGTCAAATTTAGAGGACTGAGTGTAAGATCATAAGGATAATAGGCAGACAGTCAAGAAATGATTAAATAAACTAGACTGAAGATTAATTGAGATCTGTAATTAATTCTAGAGAAGCTTGGAGCAACTGCAGTCTTCCCGTGGACAGCGAGTCTCCCAGTGAACTCTCCAGCTGTCCTGCTCCAGTGTTACTCTCAGCTGGCTATCACTTTCCCCTCAGATACATGTAACTCATTCCTGCAATATGTAAACTTCCTTACCACAGAGGACAGTAATCCCTAACTGGAAAGGTTGTGTGTATACAGCTTGGATTTAACAAAAAGGAAAACACACGTATCAGGAAAATGTGTCTGTTTCCACCCACTGTGGGCCCCAGCTGTGCACTGTCTGTGCCGTTCAAGTCATCCTGCTTCAAAGTTTGATTTTCATTCCAGACATTCATAGTTTGGTCACACTTTTTATCCAGGGCACAAAAGAGGATACTTTTGTGTAGACACCTGGGGAATCTTTGACCCCACAGCCGTAGCCCCAGGAGGTCACACCATACACAACCCAGCTTTCCCCTGGACGTTCACACATCAGTGGTCCACCGCTGTCTCCCTGACAGCTGTCAACACGTTTCTGTTCCTGGACGTTTCCAGCACAGAGCATTCTTCCCGTGAATCTTCTTTTGTAGCGCTCTTCACATACCCTCTTGGGAAGTAAGGGGATGGCAGCCTGTTGTAGTGTTCTTGAATAAGCCCGTCCTAAAAAGAAGACCCAAATTATTGTCTCATTACAGTGGTTAGTCTTGGAAACATAAATGGGATTTAATCCAATTTATGCTCTCAGTCTTCACGCTGTTTTGTCCTTAAATAACATGACTTGAAGCAAGACTACTGAAAAAAATCTACTGTGCATTAAATATAGTACTAAAATATTTATTGTACATGTGAAATATAGATGCTTAAAAAAAAAGTAGCTTGTGTTCTCTGGATCTTTCCAAGGCTGGAGTTTGGTTCGTTCCAAGCACTCTGTGTCTTCTACAAGAGTATATACTTCAATACTTACATGGGGAACCAATTTTTGGGAGTCTGGAGCAGTGGAGAGTAAAGTCATAGAAATACCTAATTCCTGGGTCACCAGTTCAAATCCAGTCTAGCCCAGCCTGATAGGTGCTGCATCTTCTGCTGGCTTCCAAGTTGAGCATCCAAATTTGGATCTTTGTACTTCTTTTCTATAGCTTGCACCTCTTTTTCAGGTGGAAGCATGGAAAATGAAAAACAGTGTTGGTTTGGCCTTTTTAAAGTAAAATCTTAATAGTTGTAAAGTAATTATGATTCACACAGTAAGTGTGAAATGTCAGCTGAGGTACTGGATGATGTAATTTCTTACCATAATTGAAGCCAATTATTGCTGTGGTTAATGTTTCCTGAAATAGATGTCCTAAGTTAACAATATTGTAGGACTTCCAGTGAATTTATGTAGGAAGGCTAGACAGAGCTAGGCAATGAATTAACAATTGTTTGTAGCAAAAAAAAGCCACCCTCCAAGTCTCTCTCCTTTACTGTATACAGTGACCCAGACATCTGTGCACCCAGATTAGTGCATGTGAAGGGGAAGAACTGATACTTGGCCGTGCCGCCTTGTCTCCTTGCCAGTTTGAATGAGTCACTGGAACAAAGGCTCAAGTGTGGTTGCTGACTTGCACTGTATTCAGCACCATAAAAACATAAAAGTAAAACGTGGTTATCAATTAGTAATACATTTAAAGGACAAAGACCTTTGAAGGGGGAGAATCTTGTACTGACCGAAAAAGTGATTAGAAGCCTGCAATGCAGATTGCACTGTGGCTCTCATAAATTTTGGCAAGATGTTCTCTTACTTAAATCTAATTGCTGGTTGAAAGTGTCAGTGGTAACAAGGGAGACTAAAATGTCACTTGAAATTCTATTTCATCTATATTTTCTGTCCCTTTTTCTATTGAAGTAGTGTAATTTAAATAACCTTTCCAAAATTAAAACATGCATGGTCCTTACCTTTAAAATCCTAACTGTGTTAGAGCTGTTAGTTATGTACTGAGGCAGGGGGTGATATTCTGCTGCACAGGGTGCACCTGGTGACAAATAAGCTTTTTATTTGGGCTTGTCAGTCTAAATGAGGCCATTTTACTGGTGGGGTCTCTGACTTAGAGTGACATGGTTAATGGCTGCTTTTCAAACACAAACTGAATTCAGTCAATAAAATGTTGTCATTCCTGGTTAAGGATCAGGAGAGAAAGTATTCCCCTATGCAAAAACAGTACAATTGTTAGATTTTGAGCATTTTCTTATTTTAAGTCTCTGAGATTTATGTTTTTTTAAAAGCAGCCTCAGATAGCATGATTGGCGCATGGAAATCCTTAAAACATTTTTACCTGTGTCACCCCATCCAGTGATATAACAGTTGGGAGCAGTTTTCTGTGGTCTCTCTCTCCTTAATGGCAAACAAGCAGGTAAGACGTGGGTGCTGAACCTGGCACACTGTTCCTCTGGGCCCTGTAGCCTCACCAAGGCAATGTCGTAGTCGCTGCTGTCAGGCCTGTACTCTTTATGCATCACAATCTGTTGCACTCCAATTTCTTCCTCGTACTCCTCTGGTACCAGGGTGTGATAGTCTCCGACTCGCACAGCGTAATTCCGAGTGTTGTTGCCATACCTGAGATTGAGGTGAAAACAAATAGGGCTGGCTCATGCAAAGTCAGGTCCTAAGCAGGCAAACAGATTTCGTCAGGGTCTCTATTATTTATAAAAGTAATGATACCAAGAGACGTTTTTAAAGAGCAGAAATGCTCTGACAGGTGTTTAGATTGACATTCAAGTACAAATACAAATACAAAAATCTTCTGAATTTTCAGCTTGGGCTCTGTTCCTTTTTGTATATTTTCACAGGCAAGTTTCTTATGACCATCTGCCATGACCGACACTGATTTCAAAGGTGCAAGGTGTGCACTATTAATGTATTTAGTTAGGGTAACACAAACTGTCAGTAATTACAATGAAAAACTGAGTGCTAACATCATTGTGATGGTCCAAATAATTATTGGAGTGAAAACAATGTTCAGGCCTGCTTTGTGGGTTGGTTGAGAAATTCTGGAGGCTTAGATAACTTGATAAAAACCTCTTACATCAACTGAAGTTATAGTAAGGAAGACAAAGCATATATGCATCACAACACCTATTGTCAAAGTGACAGAAGGCCTGTAAACCTTAGACTTGTTCTTCATCTCATATGATCCCAGTTTCTTTCACATCATAGACTAAATGGTAATTGCATTAGAAATTATTACTGTGGCTGAAATAACAATTTTCTGTGCATGCCTTTGGAGATTTTTGTATTACACGACATGCAGCCCTTGGGAAAATTCAAACAAGGGAGTACTGTTGGGTACATGTATTTATTTTAAAATCTGGCTAAGCTAACAGAAATATTTTTCCTTTGAATTATCCCTTTCCTGAATAGCCTTCAACAGGAAATTTCTAATACTTTTGCAGAAAATACCCCACAGTGTTCCATCACCTTCTAACCTGTACCTGTTCTTTGTATACCCTCCAGCAATGTGCTGGTCTCCATAGCTTGCTAAAGCTGGCTTGAGGAGCAGCAGACAAAGCAGGAGCATTACAGTTCACTGCACAATATATAGCTGTACCACTGAATATTTCTTCTAGTTGTGGGTTGCATTCTTGGTTGCCTGCAAAGTTTGCTTTGTCTAATTCTGCAGATCTTCAGGTCTTCCATGAGCAACATTTCACTTGTAGGCTTCTAAGGAGAGAGCTGTAGGCTGTGAACAAACATCTGTTCATCTGAACATGAACTTCTATACAGGATACATATTTCTAATTATCCAAAGTAATTTCTTTTTAATGTATAGACCTTCAAATTGCCCACAGGTGTCAGAATCACTCTGAACAAAACTTATAATAAGATGAGTGAGTTATAAAATGAAAAATAGCTTCAAACCACTTTTGATCTTAAATTATATGTCTATGAAATTACAGAAAGCAGTAATACCACTATACTGCTTGTGAACGATTCTGTGTTTAATTTTTATCCCTAGTACAGATGAGCCCACTCTGGTTACCCAAGCAGTGTTCTAGTTTCCGGGATATGAGAAATGCTATACTGGCCTTTCTCTTGTCTGCCTGCGGAAAATATGTGAAGAAGGCGCTTGATCTATAGATAGCTCTTGGAAACCTATCCCCTTAAAATCACTCTGAGCTCATTGGGAAGTTAAGCCCAGGCTGTTCAATGACAGCTCAGAGCTAAAGGCTCCTTCTCTCTTTGACAGTGAGCAGTGGTGCATCCCCAGGCTGTTGGAGCTGCCAGCTTAGGGCTAATTGCAGTTTTAATGCAACATATGGGGCCAACCAATACTTTGGTCACTGAGGCCACACGTAACAGTTTTAGGGTAGCCTGTAGCAGACCCTTGAGTGGCCGTGCTCATCTGGAAGTATCTCAGTGTATTTTGCTCCAGTCATGCTGTTGTCCCATGATATGGATGTTCAGCAAAGTATCCAAAACGGGCATTCCTTGGCAGCACATTCCGTTTTCAAGCCTCTAATCAAAGGCTTTTTCAAAAGCTTACGTGTCATCCTTGGTAATCACTATAGAGATGATGAACATGAGCAGAGGAGGCCATTGTCTCTGAATTTTCATGAAAGGAACTGAAATGCTTTCATAGCTCCACAGAAACAACTGGAACATCAGTTGGAAGTAGCAGAAATTTTACTGAGCTTGACCATTTCAGCTTGAAATATTACCAGGAAAAGTCCTTCATGATTTCAGGGAACACAAAAATGAAAAGATGTGCATCTGGTGCTGGGCAAAGGTAACATTCTGCATTCGAGTAAAACTATATCTGACTCTTCATTTGAGTTACTAGAGAGTGAAAGGAAATACTCAAAGTCCAAATTTAAAACATTTGCAGCCCACTCGAGCAAATTCAAGCAAATACTCTCAAAATTGCAGTGCTGTTCTATGCTTTCTTTCTAGCCCATTCCAATGAAATAATCACTGTTGAAAGCTTACAATGCTAGACCAGCTTCCTTCTTGTGCAAGTTGATGCTTTTATACTTCAGCAACTTCATCAGCAATGAATTCCTGCTGTGTTACAGTACAAATGTCTATCACTGCCAATATCTGTCATTACCAAAATTAATCTGAAATACTACAGTCCCTGTATTTGGTGTTTTCTCTGTTGTCTACACTATAACCTGAAAGCCACAAGCTGCAGTCTTGCTGGAACAGAAGGTTAAAATGTCAAAGTGTTAACATTTTTTCATGAAAATGCTGAAGTTTTGAATATAAATCACATGAGTGATAACACCCAGAATAATTCCAATGTAGTAGGGTGTTTTGTTTGGTTTTGTATTGAGGAAAGGGAGGTTGGTTGGTAGGTTTTTTCAAAACCTGAAGGCCAGCCCTTGGAACAGTTTTCTGTGGGCTGGAACTGGAATGCTTTTGCCTATACCCAGAACAACTGCACTGTTGCAGGGAGACCCACCTTTTGAAGCAGTGTGCAGCAGTGAGCACCCAGCAGCTGCTGATCAGAGTGGCCCCACACAGGAGTCTCCCGTCACCGTGAGAGGATTTCAGTCGCAGTGCCACCTGCCACGGCCAGCCGCCCCTGCAGAGGGGGTGAGACACGGTGTTCAGGGGACAGCAGTGGGATTAACCTTGAATCCAGAGCCTGGTTACTTTCTTTGACTGCCATGTCTTGCAAACGGTGGTGTTTCTTAACGGTGGAGAACATCTTTATATTCCTGCAGCAGTCAGAATTCCATTTAACAATGGTCCAGATTACTTTACAGATCATTTGGGCATCCAGCACTCTTGAGTGCTTCCTCCCACGCTCAGTTATTTGAATTTTCCCTTCTCAGATTGCATTCATTCTGCCAAAAATACATTCTACGGGTTCCTCGCCAAATACCATCCAAGTCAACAAACCAGAAATTTCCTGTCAACTGCAGAGGGGAAAGAGGGGAATTTCTTGAAAAGCTGAACCCAGCATCCGTTTCTGTCTGCGTGAAAAAGGAAGCTGGCAAACTAAGAGGTCTAAAGCAACTGCAGAAACCTCAAGTAGTAGATTAGCACCTTTTTTCAGCCTGTAATAATTTGTTTTATGTAGTAGATCTGCCATATTTTCAGGCCTGTGAAACCAGGGTGGCTGCTTCTTTGCTCGTTTAATAGATTAGCAGTCAGGGAAGGGAGTGGGAGAGAGTTGCACCTGTAAGCAGCAGCAGCATCCAAGAGTAAGCAACAGGTAGTCTTAGGTGTTTTCTGACTCCTGTCAGCTTGAACAGGTATGCTGGATGGCAAGAGCTGCTGGGGACCATCTAGTCCATCATCCTGTCTGAGAATTGCAAGTGCCAAATGTTTTAAAGTAAGGTGGAGGAATTTGCTTCCCATAAAGAATAAAACAATTTAGACGTTTTTTATTTTTGGAAGATTGGATTTAATAGGTTTTTCTTAAATGGGGTATCCGGTTCCTTTTCAAACTTGCTTCAATTTCTTTGTCTTAATGACTTCTTGTGACAATGAGTCCTTCTCTGTTACTGTTTGGACGTTCCTTTTCTTGACTTTGAAGCATTTCTGAGTGCACTACTGGATTTCTCTCACATTTTTGCTACATCTGACATCCCTGTACTGATTTATTGTGAGATCAGCTTGCTTGTCCTGACTGAATGGTGCAGTACATTATTTGTCACCATTTTGTTTCATCCACTGTCCTTAGTGCACATATTCTGAGATAAGAATTCTCAATCTTTTTCCATTACCCTCATTTGTCTCTTTACTAAGGTAAGTCATCCTACTTTGCTCTATCTGAATGCATTTAAATATTTTTCTGGGCTCCCTATTGTTACTGTTCTTTGAAGCTCCTCCACTTAGGAAGTGTCTTTTTTGAAATAGATTGATTGGTGCTGTGCATGTCCTTTGAAACAGGTTGCACAGTGAGATGTAATGACACTGTAAGTGGATTTTTTGCAATGCCTTTTGTGAGATTGTATGAATATGTATTTTTTGAGGTTACTCACAACTGTTAAGAAAATAAAGCCTATACTTCCTGGGTTTATAGCTGTGTCGTCATCAAGGCTTATCTTGTAGCAGAAAATCAAGTCTTAGCAGTGAATCATACCCAGGCCTTTTTTTCAGTGTAAAACCTTGTACTACATTCATAGCTCTCTTTGTATAGCTCACATCCTTTTACTTGATAAAAGTAATTATTTTTAAGTTAAAAATATGACCCATTCAAGGACTAAACCCATAAGCATCTACAGATTTTCAAATAATGCTGCAAGTATCTATCAATTAATACTTTTTAATTTCATGCCAAATTTGCTTTGAGTATATTTCTGCTTCTACCTCATGACAAGCCAAGAGAAAAGAAAACAAACCTACAATAAAGTTGTAAATTAGGCAAACCACTTATGGTAAAATACATGTCTTAGAAGATTTATATTCAAAATTACTTGTCTTTACCAGTTATTTACCGTAAAGAATTTTTCCCACCAATTATTCGCTTTTGTCGGCGATGTAGTAACCTCAGTCCACAAACAGAGGCAAGAGAATCTAAACCAGAAAGGGTATAGAGAGCATTAAACTCAACATGAAAAGTAGCCAGTCTTCAATGAGAGTTAACTAAAAAAAAAAAACCCCAAACACAAAGGCTGAACTTATTCCGTGTTTCATGGCAGTTTTTAAATACCAAATTCTGCTTGAGGAAAATACACTGAAAAAGTCTTTTTAGCTGCGACCTTTTGACTGTGTTGACAGAGCCATTTACACCTTTGTTTCTCAAGCGTAGGATTTTATAGTGTTTTTCCTTACTTGCTGTTAGCGGAAGCAGAGCCTGGCCTGCCCCACAGGATTCCCACCCTTTCGTTTCTGTAATTCTTTTTCATATAACTGTTTCCTCCGTCAGGTGGGACTGTTTAGTCGGTCTCTTCCTACCCTGACAGTTCCCCACCCAGCCTTGGTCTGCCCCTCCCAGCAGGGCTTCACCTTTATTGCTGTTGCCAGGGGCCTTCTTGCTGAGGTGGTCACAGATCACGCCCGCGTCCTCACTGTGCCGGCAGTTGTGCGTCCCAATGTCCTGCTTGATGCAGTCTGCCAGGGATCTCTCATTTCCCGTACACTTCACGTTATCCACATGGATGGGGCCTTTGCCCTCACCAAAATAGGCCATTGTCCTTGCTCTAGCTGGACCTCTGCAAACAGAGCATATTTTTTTCTTATTAAGCATTTTGAGGCATTAGTCTGCAGTTTATTCAAATATTTCTGAGTGAGTAGCGAAAGGCGATGAGGTTTTATTCCGAGCCCTGTCACTGATTCACTTGTTAAAACCACCTTCTCCTTGCCTTTGTTCCTCTGGTATGTAGGGAAAAAAATAACAAAATCGCTACAGTTCATTAATGTTTAAAAAGTGCTTTTATGTATCTAGTTAGAAGGCACTGTGCAAAGTATTTTACATTGTAACAGCATTACATTTTGCTATAAAGCAAAATATGTGAAAGCTGCTTTTTCATAATCTCTTTAATCCTCATATAAAATCAGCATCTGTGAATGCTAAAAATAATTTTTTCAGGTCTGATTCCCTCAGAAAGATGGGCAAGTTGGAAACAGTAGTGTACAGTAGCCAGTTCAATAGTGCAGTGTGGTAGGAGCTACGATGTACAGATGTGTTAGTTGTTAATAGTTATCAATATATTTCATTATCATGTCATTTTTAAAGTGTACTCCACAGCTGAGTTCTAAAAATGTCATGTGATTGGAGCAAGACTGAACCTAGTTCAGTATCAACACCCACCTTTTCCTGGGAGGAGCCCAGTGCTTAGTGCTTGTGTAGCATTTAAGCATCTCATTTGGTAACTTTTGTGAAAGGTTATTACTGCTTACTTAGGATAATGCATCTTAATTTATAAATTGATATTTTGTTATATATGGTTTAAGAGTCAGAAATAATTACAAGTGGGAAACCACCCAACCAGCTATATGGAGAAGTGGGGCAGGAAGCCACAGCCATCTCTAGGTGTGCCTGAACTACAAGTTTACCTATCAGTTAAGAGCAATTTACTGATGTTTTATTGGGATAACAATATATATGGAATTCCAAAGGTTTCCATTTTAAAGGATAATTGTATATTGTAAAGGACTGCTTCTATGTATACAGAAGGGTAACTGCAGGTATGGTGAAATGCTGGAGCAGAGAAAGAATTTCACAATGAAAATGTATTATGGGAGAAAGTATTTCCCTCCCTTTACACCTCTTTTTACACCTCTTTAATACCTGCAGTGTTGGAGAAGATAAGTGAGAATGGCACAAAGGGTCTGTGTCCCTTCATTAGCTGGGGATTGTGTGTTGGGGAGGAATTCTGATTTGTCTTACCATTTTCAAGGCTTTGTCATACAAGAAGTGTGGCTGGATCAAAACGAGTCCAGCTCTCCATTGCCATATCCATATAAATGAAATACAGAAGTAATACCTACAAGCTTCCTCCCTTTTCAAACTCACACTTGAACAGCCTTGCCTTTTGGATTTTTTACTGTGTACTGAAGGGTAGGTGGGCAGGATTTCTATTTGGAGAGTGTTGGTTAGAATGGATGAATTGTAAAAAAAAAAAAAAAAAAAAAAAAAAAACAGGAAAGAGAAGCATGTAAAAGATATGACAGACAATACCAGAAGGTCAACTGTCCTTACACATTTTTAATTTCCATGCCTGGGATGTATTTACCAGATAATCCAAAGCCTTAATTGCCTTTGGAACCGGTATAGGACAGTCTTTCCCTAATGAGTTTAATATGATTTAACTTGTCAGAAGGAAATGTTTTTCTTTTGTGAGTGACACTCTGATTACAGCTAACAACAAAAAAAAGTAAGTCCATCTCTCTGATACCTGTGGGCAGCTGATGTGTCCTTGTATGCTATTACAAAATACAGAGACAGAGCAGGCACTCGCTGTAAATTCTTGCCTGGTTTTGGTATCTCTGTGTTAAATAACAAAGTTTCTGCTTTAGGGCATTGCTCTGAAGTTCCTCAGGATACTGAAAACTACCTCATTGTGAATGTCCACAGTATTCTTAGCCTTTCCTTCAGAAGTATTTATTGCAGTTTAGTATAGAATTGTCTCTGCAGAGTCTTACCAGTTACTTAATAAGGGCACTACGTCCTTCTTCCTAGCTTTCTGTGAGAGCAGTCTATCTCTTACTGTGCATCAGTAATCTCTCAGTTTGCTGATAATTCCTGTGGAAGGTGTGTTCATACCCACTCAACCAAAACCAACCAACCAACCAACCAAAGACACCCAAACCCTGCTGTTTAAATAGAACATCTACCAGGAAACAAATGTAAAAATCAGGATGTTCTAGAGCGGGGAGTGCAGCTTAATAGAGAAAATTATATAATTGGGAGGTCTCTAAAGGTACACATGTGAAGTCTGTGTGTTTGTTAACGCACTGGAATGTGCTCTTACAACTAGCTTTAGTCCACCCTTAACAAACACGTGTGTCCCTGAACTGCTGCTTGCCAAGCCAGCTATTTATGCACTGCTGACCATCAGAGATACCTTTTGCCTGCTCAGATCTGTCCCTAGAGAGAAGAGTGGCTTCAGGTGTTACCTCCTCGCTGTTCTCAGACACAAGGCCATGCACAGTAACATGCTGAGCTCTTCACATGCAGTATTACCATTATTTATAATGTTGTTAATCAGGAAATGCAGTGAATTATTATAGATGGCCAACTATCATAAAAATTACAATTTAAGTAACTTGTACGAGAGATGACTTGTAAGTCATTTTGTAGTGTTAAAGCCATAGTCTACTACTGCTTTCAAATACACTGCACTAAATGAATACCAGAGAGTTTTTAAAAGGCATATATAATGTGTTCAGATATAATTTGATGATACTTGGTTGCACCAGCTTCACATTGTTAGATACAGCAAAGAGTTAACACAATTTGTATCTCTTCAGCTCAGATTTCCTTAGGAATACACTCAGAGAAGACATTGCACTAATTTCCTGTTGTATTTCATTGGTGTTCTGGATGTTTTTCAAGTCTCATTAGTTCTGCTATTTATATATCTGCCCTATAGTTGTTATATTTTTACTGCTCTTGGGCATCCAGAAAAAAACTGCTGATGAGAGAATGTAAGCCTGATTGAGTGCTTTATTTCAAAAGTGACACCTACATAGCAGTGGTTTTAATTAGAGGGTGGGTTTGTCTGTCAGATCTATTCCTGTATTAAATGAAGCTTATTCAAATCACTGTCAGGCAGGCCAAAGCCATAATCCTTTGTATAAACAGTTTTATCAAATCTCCAAGCTACATTAAGTCAGATCAGTAAATGAGGGGGAAAAACCCATGAAACTAGGAATTGAGTCACTGGTGTGCCTGGAATCTGCAGACATCATACTCACACCTCGTGACAGTGGACACTGACCTGTTGCTGTATTTCATTAAAAACGTTAATAGTTATGCTGGACACTATAAGGACTTCAAAGTCATCATTAAGGTTCACAAAAGATAAATATTAACAATATGCAGAATAATACCTCTCAGTGAAAACACATCAAAAGCTTTTTGAAACAAAAGTGACAAATAAAAGTTAGTATATATATCTTAGTAATTTGGAATATTTAATTTCCCACAAAAAATATTTAATAACTAGCATTTCTGTTGCCAGACCAACTGTGATACGCCTTTGAATGCTAAAATTCCTATTCCCAGTTCTGGTAGGTAATGAATATTCCTTTTGAAGACACAGCCTTACTACTTTTTATACAAATAGTATAAATATACTTTTCTAAACGAATGGCAGATTGACAAGTTTTAAAAGGCATAAATTACCTTACCAGGCATGCCTGTGATATTTGGTTGCAGAAACTTAACATTTGTAGATAGAGCAAACAGATAACTTGAGAAACAGCTTAATGAGTTTTCTTACTTGTAGCCAAGCTGTCGGCAGACTACAGCTGCATCCTTATCAGACCATCCATCATCACAAATCGTGCCCCACTGGCCATTGATAAAAATCTCCACACGTCCTTCCTTCTTATTCTCACCATCCATCAGCCTGATGGGAGGACCTGGGAATAAATTACTGCTGTCAGCTCACAAGAGCAGAAGCAAGAAGTACTTCAAGTCATTTTCATTAAGTCCAGTACAAGGGGTCAACTGATGTTTATGTGAAACCAGCCCAATATCAGCTGTTAATGCAGGCATTTTTCCTGGCTGACAAAAGGAAGCAGTTTGTCCAAAGTGCAAGACAAATATCAAATGCTACTGTACTTTAAACATCAGAATTCATCTGGTTCCTTTATTTCATATATATAGCTCAGAAATGGACCCCAGTGGGCACAGAACAATTCCCCAAGTAAAGGTAGAAAACACCCGAGATACTTTGATATGATACCTGTACAAGCTGGACAGCTTTTCCATATAGAAACTTTATGAGTGAGTTTAACTGCACCTCAGTTCATGAATCCATTCTCAAACTGGGTGCTGCTGCTCCTCTTAACCACTATCTCAGCACAAAAAGTGCAGTGTTGTGTTAAACTTCAGCCATTCCTTATCGTTACGCACGCTGTTCTGCAGCACGGTATTCTAGACTAATGTCTGATTGCTTTTCTAGAAATTTAAATTGGTTGCTAATTCAGACATGTTCGTAATAGGAAGTCTCACTTATGTGGATTAGTCAGAGTTAATTAATCATGGTTTGTTCATTGCTTGGCCTGTAGTTACATTTTGAATCATTAGGCAAAGTACATATTTAATTCTCACGTTACAGTTCCTTTACAGCATGCAAGCAACGCAAGTAGCCCTAAAACAGCTATGAATTCCTCTCAGGCCTATTTATAACATTTAAGTGAGAATCACCCTCTAAATCTTTTTGTATGCCATACTTTATAATCTTTAATACACTCATGAGAGTTGCTTTTTAGAATAATTGAAGAGACTGTTCCTCATTCTTCTAGCCTGTTCCTAATCTTTTCTAAATCTGTAAGGATGAGAAATTACTTAATGGTGCTCTTAAACAAAGCAGTGTTTTGAGACATTTGCATGTGATTTTTAATTCAGATTAATTCAGACTCTGAATCAGCACTGGTTAAATATGGCCTAATTCATTAATTAAAAGAGGAAATATTTGAAAACAAAGTCTGTTTGCTTCACATGTAATTTAAAGCATATTGTTTCTACTGGATTTCATACTGTCTGGGCAGTTCCATGAATTAACTTCACCAACCTGTTTACCTACACTGTCATGATCTTACATACTGAATAAATTATTGTAGTGTATTCTACCTCATTTTCAGTGTTCCTCAATATCTGTATTTTCTCAAGTCAAATCATCTACTAATTTCTCATATTTTTCCACTGAATTCTTCCCTCCACAGAAAAAAATGCTTTTTCAAATGCTAGGAAGTAAATGGTAACAAGAGAGTCTTTGTCCACTTTCCAATCAGAAATCTAGGAAATGAGGGATAAACTGTCTTATTTTTTTTGTTGAACTGATGTTAGTCTGGAAGAATAAAAATTCGGGTAAAAATTATACTTCTCTTAACCACATAGAGGCATGGGATATTAATAATACTTTATTGTTATCTCCTTGTGGCTTAGAATATATATATATATATATATTTATGAGCACAAAATTAATGTAACAGTCTGGTAATGGGGGATGTGAGAATGTTCCCATATGGATGTATTTAGCTGAACCAGACCTCCTTCAGCTGAGATTATATTTTATAGGAATTTGAGCAAAGCAGCACAGATGGTTTGCATCTGTAAGGACAGCAGTCATGATTTGAATTTCTGTTATTTTGGGGTTGAGAAAATTCTTTCTACCAAATATGATTTGACATCATGTACACATAATGGAACTGTACTGCAACATAAAGCAGTATCACTGGATGGTGAGAGGTCTAAAGGCTATATAGAAAAAGGCTATAAAGAGGGAGAGACTACAAAAGTACATGTGGAAGTGCTGAATGTTGTTATAACAGGTAGCTACATCGTGCAGTAAATCCGTGTCGTGGTTTGTGGGATAGACCTTCAGTCTATGATTTCCAGAGAACTTCAGGCACACACAATTCCACTACGTTTCAGCAGAAGCTGGGAATCTAACTCCGCTAGTTATCATTCTAATTTCAAAATCAACTAAAGTATTCTGGGGTAAACTAAATAATATTGGCAACAATTTTCTAAAAGGCAACATACTGGCAAGCTACAAACTTCATGTAGCAAATTGTAAAAATTAAACTTTTTCAGAACTGCTGAGCAACCCATTGTTCCCCTTTAGTGTCTACTGTGCATGTCTGATAGCCAGAATGATTAATTATCTACATAGGAATATTTGGAATTTATTTGTTTTCTATCATTTCTTATCAGTCTTTTTATTCTTTTTATTTTCATACAAGTTTCTAGGCTTTTGACATTGGAACTGACTCTTTTATCTGTGTGTGCAGTATCATTGTGTTCTGGTCAGCAAGTGGGGCCCATTCACCCAGACACAATGTAAATGGTAGGCAATAGTAACACTACTATAATAGTAATAGTGCTCAGGTATGTCTCAACTTTTGACATCAGGAGAAAGTTACTTGGAGGCTGGAGACTGAGGAGTAAACTTAGTTATACCATCAGGAAGTGCAGGATAGGTCTAAAATCTGGTGAAGACTGAGAGAACAGCATCTCTGGAATTTGCCATGCAAATCTTTGTTGAGCTTTAATGTTCTTGGCTGCTTATGTTCCTCTGAACAAAGCTGGATTACTTCCTGTGATCTTCATGAGAATAGTGAGGATTTTCCCTTCCTGTTCCTTCTCTGCACACATCTGACAAATACTAGGATTTTGAGCACCCTTAAGTGTCCTGTACTTTGCTGGGATCTGTATCCAGCAAAACTCATACCACAGTTCACCAAAGAGCTGCCTTACCGAGTGAGAGCTTGTGGCTGTCGTTATCTGGATGGCAGATGAGCCTGACATCCTCCTGGTGGTTGCAGTCGTGCTTTCCCCACTCCCTCCATGAACACTGCAGGAGGTTTGTCTCCTTCCCAGAGCAGCTGACATCATCCAGCCAGATGGGCCCAGAGCTCCCTTCCGAGGAGCTCTCTTTTTCCATACCTGCACTTTTTCCATACCTGCACAACACATACGCAATGTTTTGGTCCACACTGAGCAGAGGACTTGTGGTGCTTCAGCACTAGAAAGGAAATTAGTTACTCCTGAAGAAATAAAGGTTTCACAAGCATTAACTGTAAACAGTGTTAACTATGACAGAGCAGGTTCAGTTAGCATTAAATTCAAGGAGAGCACCTTATGCCCCCTCTTTGGTAATGTTTTTTTTTTTGAGGAATGACTATTACATTGATAGAAACTTAAGAATGTAATACCTTTGATTAAGGCCTCTCTTCAGCCAAGCATATGGCTCACACTGACTTTGAGGCTTATAGCATATTCTTAGTATTATAGATACATTTAAATGTCACAGTCTGGAGAAAATGAGACAAAATCATTTTTTGAATGTGAGCTGTTACTATCTGAAGGCAAGACGACAGTCACCTAGAGAGAGTGCATCCTTGTAACCACAGTCAGTAGGAAAAGTAGTGAAGAGTGAATTCATCAAGCTCTAATGGGATCTTTCTAAAATAGGCTTTTCAATACATAACAGTGTTCCAGGGCTAGGCTATGGGTTTTATAAGGTAGTGCAGAAGGACTTACACCTTGAAAATATCTGTAATTTTTAATGATTGTATGACAGGCAAAGATTTAGAAGAATCTAACTTTTATAGGCAAAATAGAATACAAAATCATTTTTTGTCTACAGCATATGCATTGACCTCAGCCAGAAAGATGATTGGAAGGAACCTGGTGCATAAATGCTGCTGAATTACAGTATCTGTTGAAGGTTTTTTTTCTACCTAAACTGAGGCCATAAATACCTCTTTAACACTGTGGGAAGCAGGCTCTAGTGGATTTTAACTCAGTAGTTTCTATGTAGCACTCAGCTAACATTAAAAAACAAGACTCCTGAGTAGGGTCCACGTAGGGTTCATGTAAATGTTTGTCATCATTGTCAAGTCACGGAGCCAGATATCCAATATCAAGTAATCTTACTTAAATCCCAGCTGCCGGCAAACCACCTGCGTGTTCACCTCTGTCCACCCATCGTCGCAGACGGTGCCCCACTGCCCACTGTGATAGACCTCCAGGCGTCCCTCGTGACTGCCCTTCCCACTTGTGAGTCTCAGTGCACCATCTGTGTCGTTAACGAGCGAGGGAAAACAAAAACAGGAATCAGTTTTTCTTAGGTCCGGTTATTGTTCTAAACCAAAATCAATAACATCGGGTTTACTGCATCCGAGCCGAATACGAGACTCCTCCATGTAGTGCTGATCCCTGCGTGTCCTCTGAGGAGAGGACAGGAATGCCACAATGCACCCGCTCAGCTGGGAAGGGTTGCTTAATGTAACTGCCTGAGTGCACAAGGAATAGCACAAGATATCGATCCCCCAGGCCCTTATTACACGCCAGGTCCGCAGGAGTGGGCTCAGATTACAGAGTTTCACTGATGTACACCTTATCTTTTTCTTTGTATCCTGTTATGGCCCACTGATTCCATGCTGACACGCTTACTGCCACTGGCAGATGTGATACCCAGCTGAGGCAATGCCCCACAGAGTAAGTGGCAGTTGGCACATTACTGAGGAACCAGGGCCTTATTTTGAATAATGAGATTTTCTGTACCTGTTATCCGTAGCCAACAGCTGGTTCATTGTGATACTGCCAGAACAGTTAATTACTGTGGGGTTTTGTGCATCTGCAAACTTTAAAGGTTCTCTTTCCAGAGCTGTGAACTCTGCATTTGTCCCTGCTTTTCTGTGTGATTTTTGGTAATTGAAGTACCTGTGAGAGGCGTGCAGGAAACGCCAGCGTCTTCTTTGTGGGCACAGTTGTGTTCTCGCCAGGAGCTTTTTGGACACTGTTCTATGGACAGTTCATTTCCCGTGCACTGCACTTCATCCAGCAGCACGGGGCCGGAGCCTTCTCCAAAGTAAGCCTGGCCCCACGCCTTGGCAACGCCCCTGTCGAAATGTCAGGAACACCCCGTCAAGAACAAGCATGCTGAAGATTCTCCTTTTCTCTGCCTTTTGGTTTTTAAGCATAACTGTCCTAGAGGAGATTATAGATGTACAGCTTGGGTATGAGGATTCTAATTTTAATTTAATGTTTATGCGTAGTAAAAGTAATCCGATAGATATTTCTACAGTGACTTTCATCTGTTGTCCTTAAAGCACATTAATCAAATCTCAAATACCCAGATGAGGCAGATAAAAGTGATTGTTCCACATTTAGCCATGTACAAACCACAGCGAAGAGATCTTAAGTGACTTGACAACACAGTCAGCAGTAGAAATAAGAACAGAAAGCAGACCTTAGCCTTGTGTGGGGTATATTCTGTGTCAGCATCGAGGATTTTGAGCACAACAAGCTATGTAAATTGAAAACACTCCGTTGTTCAGCATTGCAGAAATTATGCAGTGTTTAACACTTGATGATCTATCAGCATTTTTCTAATTCTGTTTAAGATACCATGTCTTTCATATGTAAATGTTTGTCATGGTTTGGTTTCTTTCCCCTCAGTGGTTTCTCTGTTCATATATTCAGTCTAGTTTGAAATGTCAAGGTTGAAATGCCTGTCTGAATTTTTTACTGTAACAATTTACCTATCTAAATGATTAGTTTAAATTAAGTAACATACAGTTTTCAGGGCCAAAAAAACCCTCAGACACACAGCAGGCAACATTTTAGCAAAACACATAGCTTCAGTCTGAAGTTAGTGCCTTAGACCTTACCTTTTCTTCCAAATGACCTTCCTAATTCCAAATAACATACTAACAGACCTCTTACTCTGTTTTTCCTTTAACAGTGCCATGAAGATTTTTAATAGATTGGAGATTATATTTTTCATTGAGATTTGAAAACGTTTTCTGATTGCCCTTACTATTCCTCCATATACTTTGTTAAGTAACCTTGCATCTTTATATGCAGCATTAATTTACTGAGCAATGGTATTTTGCAATGCTGGTAATGGGAAAAAGAGGCAAGTCCTTCATCTCTCATATTTCATAAAGACTTGCTTTTCAAAGTGGTTGAAAGTGTGAACAACTATATAGTAAACTAAGAAAATATAATCCATAGGATACACTGATGGTAATACTTCAAATCTTGGTATCACGTTTATATTTAAGCGTCTAAATAAATAAAAGCATATTTGTTTTCCAGTGTATTTGGTACAAATGTATAGAAAATGTTAGAAAAAAAATCCTTGTTCGTTAAGAAGCTGGCTGAAATCAGAGATAATGCTTGACTACTCTTGACTGCTGAAAACAAATTATACCATAATTTACTAAAGTGTAGAGTTCCAATAAAGCAGAGACAAAACATCTCATTACTATAACAAGGGGAATTTGTATTGAGCAAAACGTATTTATGAAATAAAAATGATAAAATAAATTTTCATTATTTTTCACCTATTAATGGTATATTCATACTGTGAAGTTTTATAGAAGTGGTGCAGAAGAGTTGAAGGGGTGTGGGAAGCTACTTACTGAGATGCTTTACTTTTACAATTTCTGGCACATTTCCAGATGGATTAACAGTATGCAAATTTAGATTATTTTTAGTACTTCAGAACTGGTCTGCTGCCACTGTTGGTAAGATTTCACTTCATATTAACGAGCACATGTGTTGTGACATCTTGCTTACGTAAGAAATTCTGTACATCTCCAGACATGTTTCAAAGAGACTTAGCAGACTTAGCACCATCTTAATACAATTTATTTACTCGGAAAAATGAATCAAATTAGAAGCTTCTCAGAACTGCCATTTCTGATCATTAAATAGAAGTAATCAAAAGTTTTAGTGTCATCAGCAAAGAGGCAGGTTAAGAGCATTAGACTTGTCATCACTATACAGAAATGCAAAGCAGAGCTTAGTAACTCCTCAAACCTATTAATAGTGGCCCAATTCAAAAGCAGGAAAAGCCTGTAAGAAGAGAGACTTTCCAATAGGTATTCCCAATTGAAAATTTAGAGGCATATAGAAATACAGCATAAAATAAACTGGGGAAAAATAAAAATCTGATGTCAGAAGAGCATGTTGGTTCCCACATGGCTCCCCAGGAGATCTAGTAGCTTTTTAAGAACAGAAGTTCTCATCCTTTTGAGCTAATTTGGGTGGTACGGGCGGCCCAAGGCCTCAGTTACAAAATAAGTACACTCTGGGGGCCACCCATGAATGCCACCCAGCTTGCTGCCTACAATGCCACTTCTTTCAATTCATCATAATCCCAGCAGGGTTAACAGAGAGTTCTGTTCCAGTCTCCTCTGCATTTACCTGCTTAGTTCTCATCTACTCTGTCTCACACATAATCCCCTTCTCCTCCTTGGGATACATCTTGGTGGTTTCTCTGCCTCTTGCTCCTAGTTCTTTCCCTCTTCAAGCCATCTGGCCTTTCATCCCAGTTATCCCCATCTCCTTCCTCTCTCATTCAGCAGTTCTCCTCTGTCTCCCACTCCTGCAGCATCTTCCCTCAAATACTGAATACTGTCCTGTGTGGTATCAAAATCACCCCCAGCTGTTGAGAAGAGGAGCAAGAAAATCCTGTTTGGCTGCTGTGGCTGTATTTCAGCCCATGCTCAGACAGAATCACTGACAAGCTTAACTGTCAAAACTTCAAAAGGTCTCTACCTCAATATATGCAAACTGCCAATCTTCAGAGAGTCATGATTTAAACAAATCTTGAGAGATGCCAAAAAAACACATCCTCTCTGACAAAGCAGCGCTCTTACACCAAAGCAAGGAGGCTGTCAGGCTCTTCAGTAAGGATTGGAACAGTCAAGCCAAATTCCTTTTCATCACCTGTGTGCTTTGGTTGAAACCTTACAGGAATCCTAGTGAGTTTTCACTATAAAGTCAACATTTATTCTGAGACACATTTTTTGTCTGACCTACAGACAAAACTGTCCCTATCATATGACACCGAAAACTGGATCCCGTAAATCAGAGTTCCAGGGAATTAAAAGTAATGGCACTGTACCTAAACCTTCTATAAATAAACTTAGTGACTGCCCCATGGTATTAGTGCAGTTTTAAAGGAGCATTTTTTACAATTACGCTTCTCCCGGCTTCAGCTGTGTGTGTGGTAACTCTCCTGCTTTGCTGCTGGAATAAAAAACATGTAGAAAAACAAACCCAAGGCCAAGCTGCCGGCAGACAACTTCAGCATCTGCGTCATCCCACTGATCGTCACAGACTGTCCCCCACTGGCCACCATGGTAGACTTCTACTCTTCCCTCGTGGGCGTTGTTCCCTCCAGCCAGCCGGATCGGAGTAAAGACAGGGGCTGTGATCCAACACAGAATATGGAAAAGGTCATTTATTTCCCAAAATAGAATCCGGATAGTAAAGAAAAGGGAAGGGGCTTAATGGTTTCTCTGACATCACTCCAGAACCACACTTTATTTTTTCTAGTTGGATGGAAAACCTGAATTTAAACTTCTTAGAAATGAGTTCCCCTCAGCTCCACTGTCAGTAGCTGAAGAATAGTACAGACAGGTAACTATACTGATCTTGAATTACCTACGTGTGAGAGCACTCACAGACACTTAGTGCTGTAAGGCCAAATACTAAATCACTCTGTAGAGCTGCATTTCTACCAGTAAGAGCAAAATTCCCTCTGTATAGGCTTGCTCCCAGAGGGTAAAATCTGAAGTAAGAGGCAAAATTATTTCATTGACATGGAAGTAGTCATTCATCCTCCTGTTTTCTTATTCCTTTGTAATTCCAGTCAGAGCAGTGAAATCTCCTTGACTGGAGTCTCACTTTAATTGTCCACTTCCTGTTTCTGGTCTTTTCAAATCAATGGCTCTCTTCTGGTGCACCAAGAAACTGTCTTGAAAGCATCACTTCTGCATAAAGCTATAATAATGGAAACAGGTTAAAACCACATAAACCTCCCACAATTGTTCTAATATTAACAAGGTTATTTTAAATTTCACCATATCTAACATATGAATGATTTGAAATGTGAATAATTTTTGTGTAGCCTTCCAACCAATTAATTCTACTATTTCGTCTATTTCTTGGCTTCAAAAAAGAAAGTTAAGAGCATGTTACTGTTTCACTGATATGAAATCTGAGGCTTTTTGCAATTACTCAAGGCTAGTTGCAGTAGAACCTGCAAAAACTTAAAAACATTTATAGTTTTCAGTTTCTTTAGGCAAAACTATTTCTCTTGTTTTGGTCCTTCAACTTGTCTCATACCTTAAAAAAAGCTTCTCCCTTCCCTCTATTCTACCGTTTCCTACTAAATTAAGACCAAAATGTTCTTTTAAAAGTCATTTATCAAAATATTACTCATTAATAGGAGAGCTTTAGGACAGAAATGCACCTGCCTTTGGATAGGAATGTAAGTAGGAGAGGAAAGGCAGCCCAGAACTGGCTGCAGCCACATTGTTCTGGTTACAGCTGAAGACGCTGCCATTGCCAGCTCCCCAGCAGTGCCAGCCCAGCCTTCCTCGAGGCCAGCAATATCCTAAATCTGATGGCATAAGTGCCCATTCAGTTGCTGCTTAGCACGTTGATTAAAATAATCTGAAATATCTTAAAAACATTCATAATACTTTTTTTCCTATTAAAAAAAATGTGGGGAGATACAATCCTACTTTGACAGCCAGAGATTCTTGGTACTTCACCCCTTCTCACAAGCTACATCTCAAAGCAGCGATTTGCTTGTAGGTCTTGGAAAGGTAAAAAGTTGTTAAACTAGTTGCTCCTTGCACTGCATAGAGGTATTTGAAGCAGTTAATGATGTGGTGATTCAATCTGTTTAATTTTCTCTTCCAAGAAATCTTAATATTTTTTTCTAATTTAATAATGAGTAATTCCTACTACTTCTATTTAAATAAGAGAAGGAGTTATGCAAACCATATGTATTTTTTTTACCCAGGGAGGAGCTACATGTGACAGCAGCTGCCATTTTTTGAGGACATGTTCCATCCTGCCAGGTGTCTTTTTCACATAACAGTATATTTTCTTCATCACCACGACAACGCACTTCACTCCAGAAAACGGGAATAAGGCCCAGTCCAGAAAACGGTATGTGTTTTGCTGTACCTTTTTCACTGTGAGAAGAATAATCAGGATAGGATATTAGAGTGGGAGGAAGGGAAGTGGGAACATTTTCTCATCTATAAATCCTGGAGTAGGAAAGAAAGGGCTTTCTTCAGTAGTGTAAATTCATGACATTTTCATACAGTTCAGCATTGTCTTCTGCACAAAGAAAAGTAACAGATGTGACCCAGTTCTCACCGTTTTGTTGTGGGATATTTTAGTACAATGATTGTGTTGCTGCAGGGCCAACTACATTCCTGTTCTCTCAGTTCTGAACTACAAAAATCAACAGAGTCCACAGGTTAATCTACGGTACCAGCCCTGCAGTCCCACTTTCAGGAGAGTTAATTCCACCAGGCCTTTCACCCTTATTGTCTCCTTTAGTCCATGAAAACGTACCAATGCTGTGCCCATATATGTCATATACTGTGGTTGTGATGATGGGACAAGGAAACCACCTCATACTCCATTAGATCAGGCCCACATCCACTTTTCTCTCTTCAGCCACTCCCATCCATCCAGACCATTTATAAACAGCTCCCTTTCCTTCCCATACCGAATCTACAGCAGCATTTATGAAGCTATCTTTTCTTCCATATAAAGCCCAACACAATTAAAGCAAAGCCCAAATACTGTAATATCAAAGGAACAGATGGATGGAAGCACCTGAAAAGCACCAATAATACATCTGAGTTCACTTGGTGGTACTTAGATCCAAATTTCTGCCAGACACTCATGATAACAGGAACTTTCAGCTCCTCTTTGCTTGGGGCTTTTTGGCCTGGGTTCAGCTTTAACCCATTTCTGTTGAAAACACCAAACCACTCACCCGTATCGCTGATCTGCTTTTGCTAAGAGTGCTCTCATTCAGCTGAAGGTTCAGGGTATGGGAGCAGAAAGAACTTACGTGAAAATGAGGAGGGAGACAGTGCACGTAGACAGCTGAAGTCATAAGCAAAATCACAGCCTCCAGATGGCTGAACTTTTATCTCATCTAATCCTCATATTTTTATAAGTTGGCGTGGTGTGTCCAGATTAGTACTGAACATTATAAACCAGCTTAGGTTTAGTTCTGGCTGGCAGTCTTAAAAAGTGGGGTAATCATGAGGAATGTCACAGTGCAAGTCTGCTCTAAAAGCCCCTTACTGCTTGTAGCAAGCAAAATCACTGCTTTGCTATATGAGTGAAAGAAATGTTATAAAGGCAATAAAGCCAAACAAATTATGTTAAAGTGTCCTGTTGATTAACTCCATTCTGGCAGCAGCTCAGTGAGGACAATGCAGAGATTTTCAACCTGTCCAGTATTGCTATAACTGTAAAATGTTGCCATTTTCCAAAAAGTTAGGATGAGTCCCAGATGTTTTTTGGCAGGATACAATGGATGATTACCAGGGTAGTCCCAGGCTCCTGAGAACCAGGAATTTTCCTGTGATTAGGAGCCCCTGTAGAGTCTAACTCTGGCCACAATTACATTGTTATTGATTCAATAACCTCACTGGAGCTAAGTCTCTCTCCTAGATGAGAGTTACATATGTGAGATCAGGATCAGACTACATATTTCTGTCCTTGTGGACATCTCCCAAACGTCTAAGTGAGCAGTTTTTGTTTGCCCTAAGCTTTTTTGACCCGCTCACACGTTTCACTTTGAAAGCAGAGCATCTGCCCTGGTCTGCTGCTCTCCAGGTGCCATATGTAGTTTTCTGATGAAATACTGATTATCACAGCAACCTCTTTGAAGTGTAACGTGAAGGATTCTGGGGAGAACAACTTCAGCATTTAAAAACTTTGAAACAGAAGAAGCAACCATCAAACACAAAAAGCCCTGAGGATTTACACAATAGTTTGTCCTCCATACTGAAACATTAAAAATAAGTTGACTGATTTTCACTCTGAAACTTACCCAAGTGCAAGCTGTCGACATACAACTGTTGCATCATTATTGTCCCAATGGCTCCCACAGATTGTTCCCCAGATTCCATTCAAATAAACTTCCACTGTACCTTCAAACTCATTCTTGCCACCCTGGAGTCTCACTGACCCTAGTTAAAAAAAAAAATTAAAAATAAAACAATTAAACCTCCAAGATACTCCATTGCTCAGTTAATATATCCCACATGAAAGACTCCAAATCTCATTTTCCCTCTGCAGAGAGAGTTTCTGTGTCATGTATTAGTGAGCTGCTTCCAAGAAACACTTTGGCACACCTAACATTCTTATACAGTGATATACAAAAGGAGATAACCTTATTTTTAACATTTTACTTCTTATACTGAAATTATATTTCTGAACCTTCTGATGCTACAACTTAGCTAAAAATCTAGGAAAAAAGAAGTATGTGTAGACTACACAGTTATTTAAATGTGATTTCCTCTACCCAAATGAGCAAAAAGTGTATATATATGTATGTATGTATGTATATATATATATATATATAAATGCTCTACTTTCTACTTTTATCTTTCACAAAATTCCATTGAACTTAAGGGAATCAGAAAACAACCACACGTATTGCATAGCTCTTGCTCTGACCCACAGAACATTATGCATGTATTGGATGTCAGCAGTTTATTTTAGCCAAAGAATGCATTTGTTCATACTCGTTCTCAGACAGAAAAATATTGGATGTAGTTCTGTTAATTCATGAGAAGCCTTTACCAAATTCTCAGACAAAGCAAGATAAAAACATAAGGAATTGTCTAAAATGGGGGGGAGGGGGAAGTCTGCTTCTTGAGAGCTGCAGAACACAGAAATCCAAGAAAATCAGCAGATGTTGCATTTTTCTATTAGGTAGTTTTACTTGGGATGCCAGATGCACGTGCTGTTGAAGGTAGCCAAGGGCCACTGGTGGGAAAAAGCTGCTCCCAGGTATAACTCCACAGAAGCAGAACAGAGTCATAACAACAAGAAAGAATACATTTCTGTTAAATTTTCAAATGTAGCCCAACTGTATGAATTAGTATTGCCTGAAATCTCAGTTAATCCATCTGCCTCTGTTCTGTGATCTACTTAAAATTAGAAACTACACCATCATCCAGTTTGCAGGGGCTTTACCAGTGGGAGGAAATAGTCAATGTTTGTGCCTGCATTTCATTGTATATGTGTTAGTGTTTGTGTAAATAATAACAATAATAGGTAGGTCCGCTTTTTTTTCTCAGCTTGTGTCCTGGTTTTAGTTCAGTATATTTTATAAAACCACAAAGCCAAACAACTGCCAGATAACTCGAGGAATTAATTAACCTCAAACTTGAGTTTGCATGTTCCTTTCTGCCTCCTGTTTACTTTCTCAGCAGTAGCTTACTGTGCAGTAAATTGCAAACAACATTTATTCAACTCATGTTACAGAGTGAGCTATCATTTCAAAGAGAGGATTATGACTGAGTCAGTTATAACAATACTGTAGACATGTTGCACATCATTTATCTGCCTTTACGATTTTTCTCTTTGTGTTTTTCTGTATGTGTCACATACAGACAGAGTCTGGAATTTTGTTTATTTCTGCTCTTCAACAGACTTTTGTGTAGACTGTTATTTTCACTTGAAACATCAACTGCAGGCATAGCAAAGTGATTCCTGACATACCAGAAAGCAAGTTTGAAGATGTCATCTCCAAAAATAAGTTTATTTTAGTGCATGATTGCTTACAGTCTTGCATGACACCTACTGAAACCAATACAGTGTTTCCTGAGTACACATTACACAATGTTTCTATTCAAATATTTGAATAAGGGAGTACTTGAAGAATAAAATTCTCTTCTAAATTCTCCATGGCAGAATTTGGCTCGCTCCTCCTTTTGTATTTACACAATTCCCAATGACAGCAGGGGAAGAATTCATTCATGTACACAGAGCAAAACACAGAAGGGGATTGTTAAAGGTAAATTTAAAATATTTCATCATTTAATTTAAAATATGGATTTTTACTTGATAAGTTAATCTAGAAAGAAATAAAAGAAAGCCTATTTTTACATGTAACTAATATTAAACCTGCCATTTCATAGAGCTAACCAAATATATGGAATATGCACTTTGAAGTATGTATCAACCTATATCATATGACGAGTCATAATTATGTAGCAAACAAATCAAAGGGCACACTAATGAGAAAATTATTTCTGTTGTTTACTCAAAATGTTGTGGTTTTCAGACACCTGGTAGTTATACTACCAGATCAAGAGAGACATTAGCTACAGTAGCAGGAATACCTCATAAAACATAACAGAGCTTTAAAATCTAGACTTTCAGTATAGTACCTTAGTTTTTCTTTCCAACAGGTAAAACTCTTACTCCATAATGAAACACAGATCTGTGTTTCCTGTGTAAATTGATCATAGGGAACTGTAAGATGACCTGATCTGCCAGCCTGTATGTTTATGCTGTATTACAAAGTATCTATTTATGTGTGAATGTTTTCATTGCAAGATGGTCAGTGTTTGTAAAATGACCGGGAAACACTTTTTCACTTCCTAGGCAGCAGCAAAACTAATATTTAGCATGATTAAAAGGATACTGGTTAATTCTTAATTGCACTGATTAAGTCTTTTGCTGTTAGATTTTAACACCTCAAGCCCATGCTGCACCCGAGCACATGTGCCCGAGGGGCTTCCTTCTGTGCTGCCCCTACAGCACAAGAACTGTGCAGAAGAGCACCTTCATTACCTTTTAGCAAACAGGTCTGGCTTAACTGTATGCACTGGAGGCTCTAGGTTTCTGGAGTCACAGGAATAGTAGCATCTCAGTTGTTTAAGCTATAAGTTTTCAGCTCTTTTAGTTGCTGAAGAAAACTAAATATGGTGGCAGTAGAGCTAATGCAGTAGTATCTACTCTCTGCTCTCCATCAACTCAATACAGTGTCAAGCCTCTCCTTAAAGTGCTTCTCAAACCTACACTGCCTCCACACCACGTTCAGCAACAGGGAATGGGAGCACTGGGGTCCAGCCCACAGCTCTCTGCCCTCCTCAGCACTGGTCAGGAAGAGGGAGGATGAGGAGAGGTGAACTGACCCCACAATAGTTAGAAACAAGGGCACAGGACCACAAAGCAGGCCTGCTAGGCAGCCCTAGGACACACACTGTGGTCTTAGGACAGACTTAATTCAGCCTTATATTAAAAAATACAAATCTACTGTCCTGACAGAAACTCTTTATTTATAAACACTAAAAAAAAAATGTGTATGCATTTCTTGTAATTGTGTTCCAGCTGAGGTTACTGCCGGTCAATTCATGTTGTTTACATACAGTCTGGTAATTTTAGTTGTCCTGGTATCTGCCCAAGTCAGAGTCTTTCCTATGTGCTATAACTGTTTAAAGGAGATTAAGTTATACTTGCAAATGCAAGGAAGTAAGGGTATCCAGTGGGTGCTGCTGAGACTTGCTCCGCAGCACCTGCCATATAGGCTCAAGATGAGACACCCAGGAAAAAAGGGAGAGGAAAACCACTCAGCCAACTTTTAATTAACTCCAAAAAGCAGAGGAGCTTCAAAGGAATTGTGCTGTTGTGATTGGCCTCTTTTCCTATGCCAGTCTCCAGAGAGAGAATCTCTCATGTCCAGAGATGCTGGTTAACTTCAAACCCTGTTTTATTTTTTACATTTCACTGGGAACAAGCATTGTTACTGTGCATGGCTGCATTGCAAACAGAATGGGAATCACTTTCACTGCTGCTCTACTTGTGTTACAAGCAGGGTTTTTGGTGTTGGCTAAAGGTGTGCCAGTAGTTCCTCCATAAATGCCTGTGTCCAAAGGTTTGCAATTTGGCTGTCAATGTAGATTGGGAAAACCAGGATCAGAAGTAGAAATTGTGCCTTTCACCCTGGTAGTGTGCTCTGAAATGGCAGATTTAAAGCCAAGCAGAAGAAGTATTCTGAATATTGGAAATCTGTAAAAACAACAAACGTTTTTATTTCTGCTTTAATTTCCAAGGTGTTCCAACGTGGGACAGTGCCACAGAAAGGCCCTGCACTGATAGTTCATCTCTGTTGCCTTGAAGTCAATTAGGTAAGTCCAAATTGGCATCAAGTGTGAGGGTCTCCCATTGACACCTGCTGTATATCCCATGTAACTGCATTGTCACTGGTAGTATTTCAGAACACTAGTGGATGGTTCATAATACATACAAGAGAGTCTATCCCAGCTTCAGAATGAAACTAATTCATCAGTTTCTATCAGGTACTTGTAAAAAGCTACCTGTAGTATAGGTCAAATCTAACACCAGTTCAGATCAATGGAAGCTTTTCCTCCCTCCCAGGATCAGGCTAAAATCAAAGAAATTAATCCTGTTGACTTCAGCAAAACTGTGGATGATGCTCAGTGTGATCGATGTACGCTGTTGTCTGTCACTATTATAATTACTTCCCCCTGGCATTTGAACCTTGAAAAAGGGTGCATCCATCAGAAGTCCTTTTTAAGAACTATCTTGAGAACTTCAGCAGACAGCAGTATTGCATACTCAAGGATGCTTATATTAGAACTTTCATAAATATTGTATATACTGAGTGTGTAATGTGCTGCATTGGTTCCTCTGCAGCAGTGAGATCCATCATGTCATCAATCAATGTTTTAAGGCTCTGAAAAACTAAAATGGTCAGAGCTGGAGAAAATGAGATCTCATGCTGTGCAGCTCTAGTAAGAGTGGTTCCAGAGGTGCATCTTCCTAGAAGGAAAATATGGACACTCATGTTTAAGTTTTCATCATATTTTTTCCTTTAACCCAATGCTGTTAAAAAAAGCCAAAACCTCAAAAGGCCTTCCACTGACTGCCTGGACTGTAGTATAACAGGTAGGGAAAATAATTAGTGTCCAGACTATGAGCCTGAGGCTTGATTCTTCTCTCACAGAAGTTCGGTGAAGCCTTATTTGATTGGCATTAGTGGAATTACCCTGTGATAAAAGCAATTTAAATGGAAAAACTCTACAATCAGGCACTTCTGGAGATGTGTACTTTATTTCCAGTTCTGCCACTGATCTCTGGCAAAGACACCCTCTCTTGTATTGTTTCCTCTCTTTGTAATAGAAAGGAAAATAATTAACCCGCTTTACTTGAAGAGCTTTAAATTACATTTGTTACAACATAGCATGATCAACATATCATGTAGCACACTGTACATGCCACACAAACATCGTGTGGCAGCAATTGCTTCCAGGTACTGAACTCGGCCTCTTTCTTGAAGCCTGAGTACATTACAGGTAAATTGTTATTAGCAGTAACTAAAATACTAAATTCTGCTGGACTTATGCTGGCTCTGTGTAGAGAGCACTCTTGTATTCATTTATTTTCCTTGGTGATTTCCTTGGTTAATCATGATATTTTATATATATTTGTATTTGGTTTACTTGCTATCAAGGCATGAATAAGTAATATTACCCAGATGTCTCTCATTATAGAAGGAAGGAAATGAAACAACCAAATTTATTATTTTTAACTGTAAAACTGATTTTAGACTGGTACCACATAGTTTAATTGCAAAGGGGCTTTTATTTTTTAATTTTTCATTGTTAATGTTTAAATATAAAGCAGTTTAATATATATACATGCACAAAATGTAGCCAATTAACTTTGCAGGTAAGTCTTAATATTTAAGCTCAGAAAACCTGGAGATTTACAGTTAAGCCTTTGAACATGGTATTGTACTCAGTTATTGCAGGTGCCTAATACCAAGTGTGGGCTTCCTTAGCCCAGGTACTAAAACAGCAGGTCAGTCTGACCTTCCCTAGCTATAAACTGCATCATAACATTGTCTTACTTGCATTTCTTTGCTTCTTGCAAGACAGGAACATACTTCAGGAGGAATGTTATAATAATGTTTGTTTCTGGGGAAGTGGCTTGATTTATTTCCATGTTCCCCTATAAGCCACCTCACAAACTCTCTACTTATTTCCTATTGCCCCCACGAAGGCTTTTGGGCAGAGGTGTGCCCTGGTGATGTCACTGAGAGTTTACCACTGAGTCCAGGAGGAACAGATGACCCTTCCATTAGAAAGTATTGGCTATTGTTCAGTAGCCATGTCCTCCCTCTTAGCAGGGGCCAGCCTGAATTTCCTTTTTCGAGGGGAACAAAGCAGCACTCTGAAAAGACTGAAGAAACACAGCTAAACCCAAATCATGCAGTATTTTTGGTGGTTTTTTACTTACATGCTGAACTTACAGGGGATTCTGGAACTAACTTACTTTACTAAGTGCAAGATTGGGTTCTTAGCAATAAACTGCTGTGTTCTTCTTCACTATTAGATTAGACTAAGTCCTCACCAAGTATTCTGGGAACCAGACTGAAGAATTCTGAAAAAGGCTATTAATATGTTGGGCTAATTTAGAGAAGCAAGTGTGGGACCCTTTCCAAAAGTGAGACCAGTTAAAGGGCATGAAGTCTTCTGCATTTTTTTTCATCTGTGTCTAGTTATGTGTTTTCTCTTCCATGCCATCAGCTGCCTGGTATTCTTTCTAGGGAAACATCTGTACTGCATAACATCATTCTATCTTCTAGAAGGAGCACAACATTTCACTTGGAACATGGCTTTGGAAGCTGCATTTTTTTTAACGTGTAAATGATCAATATGGACCTTGGTGCCTCCATATCCTCTTCCTGTGATATTTTATACCAAAATGTATAATTATCACATTGTTCAGGTTATCATCTTTTTTTCAGACACCTTCTATGGCTATTGTTGGAAGAGAAACATAACAATCCTTTTCAGTAATCTGAAATTAAATTAATGTAAAAAACCCACAACAAACCCAACTTCCATAAGAACAAATTATTATTAATAATATTAATTATGAACTTCCTTGCTGACCTTGTGCTATTAGAAAATATGTAAAAGGAAGGGCAACAAAGTAGGGAATTTTAATTTTTATTGCAATGATTAGGCTTGATCATTTTTAGTATAGATAGGACAAAATCCTTATATAGGTGGGAGATAATATCAGAGTGATGCAGGAGAAAATGTGAAATCGTTCAAATCCAGACTGTGCTATTGACATTTAATGTCAATACTGATGAAATGTAAAGCTGATCAAGGGCTGAATGCTGAAATTGCTGCTCAGTCCTTACACACTGAAAACTCCCCTGAAGTCAGTGGGAGTTCAGCTGGGAGTGTGTGGGGAGGGAGCACAGATCTCTTGGCTCCGTTTACAGATGTCCTCGAGCACCATCGCTAACTTGTGAGCCCCAGGATATGGGGTAAAAAAACACAGACAGACAGACAGACAGACATACTGTGTGAGCAGATCGCCTTTAGAGCAAGGCATCCTTCTGCTTATCCTTCTGCCACTTCACTTCTGTAGACCAAGTGCTTCCCGGGGAAGCGCTCCCCGTTACAAAGAAGAGAATGCCAGCCAGCCTTGGCTAGCTGAGCCTGCTGAACACTCACAGCACTGCTTCGAAACGCGATTTACCCACAATTAGAAAACTGCGGCGGAATAACCACTGGTGGGACCTCGGTCCTTCCGCTGCACCCGCTAACGCACAAGTTTAACTCTGCTCTCGGAACAGCTTTGGCTGTCACGTTGGCAAACGGTGCCCGTCCTCCCGTTCCCTCCGCGACGGGGAACCGGGTCCGGGATGGGAGAAGAGAACGCCGCCGCCCGGCCAAGGCTCTCTCGGTCTCTCTGTGTCCCTCCCCGTCCCGCGGACCCCGCGCACCCTCCCGCTGCGCTCCCCGCCTGCCCGTCCGCACTCACCTTGCTCGCAGCCGGCGCGGCCCCGGCCGGCCCCAGGGGCGCAGCCGGG